>NC_137606.1:20212717-20225217 GCF_963280865.1 Gymnoscopelus braueri | reverse complement strand
GTCATTCCCAGTAACTGACCTCTGCCTTCCCTTCCTTCAGTCTTCACTCAATGACGTTACAGTGAGTGAATACATGATGCATGACACGCCCCCCCACCATGCCCGTGTCTTTTGGCTAGAACACTCATATTGACATTATTTTTCCTGGACCAAAAGCATCTCAAAAGGCACAGTAAAACCCTCCATGATAATTTATTCATCAGGGTTACAAATGGATAGAGTAACACTGAGAATGCACAGGAAAGAAAATATATTTCACATATATTTCACATGCACGTAGCCACAGTGTGATACAGAGTTCTCCTACGACGTCAAGTTTGGACTTCGAACATCAAGGAGTGGCTTTTTTTACATATAAAATTATATCAAATATAAATTTAAACATAATTGTGAAACGTATGTGAAATGTACATGTATATTATTTGTTGTTATCGTGTCCTTTTAATAGTCAGTTTGACTATAAAGATACACGATATTGCACTTGTGATCAACTGGGAGAGAGCCTGAACTGTGACGATCGCAGTGTGTTTCTCGTGTGTCTCTCGTTCGTGACTTGCGAAGTTGCGACCAGGCGACTTGCTCTCAGATGGGGGTGGGGGGTAGTGGGGGGGGGCAGCGTTCTCACCCTTATCCCACTTTAAGACACGTCTTCAGCCCCTCCACCTCCCCTTCCCCCTCTCATCTGTCACTTTCCCTAAAGTCACCCCTGACCCCCTCAAGTCCTCCCTAAAACTACAAAAGGCTTGGATCCTGCCTCGCTGTCTCAGACATCAATGGAGCAGAGAGAGAAAGAGAGAGTAAAGAGAGAGAGAGAGAGAGAGAGAGAGAGAGAGAGAGAGAGAGAGAGAGAGAGAGAGAGAGAGAGAGAGAGAAAGAGGTAGGGAGAGAGGAAGGAGGGGTGATGGAAGCTCTCTCTCTCTCTCTGAAGCAGAGCTGTGGTGTACATCGGTGTGTTTGATACAATAAGATCAACATGTTCTTTCACTCATTTGTCAGGTTTTTCTTGTGTTTCTGGAATTTCGCTTCATGCGAGGAATGCGGGAGAAAAAACCCATCAAATGAACATGATGTCAAATAATTTCACTGAGCCCTTGGCCTTTTTCCTTCTCCCCTTGTGTAGATACATTCAGAGATACTTGGAATCATTCATATGTACTCGTGGTCCTAAGAAATGTAAACATGCTTCCGAGCTTCAGCCCACAGGTGAGGTGGTGACCAATACAGGGATTTCTTTTTTTTTGTTTGCGAAGCTGACACAAAAGTCTCACATTTTCACCCCACCTAGATGGTGCTAGGTTCATTGGGTGCCCATGGCATGCATGCAGGGTGCCCGTCCTTGGGTCTGGAATTAGGCCTATGGTTGACGCACGGCAGGGAGACCGACCGCCCTCACCGCACTGAGGGAATAAATGTCGACTAGCATCTGGTCCCAGTCATTTATGATATTGATTCATCGGCACTTTTAAGTAGATCAATGGATTTGGTCTCATGTTTCGTCTCTCGTCGTCCCTTCTTTGTTGTCCATTTCCAGAACGAGAGAATGTCAAGTCCTCCAGTGGAGAACGAGTCCTCGTAGATGATCGCATTTTTGGTCCGGATTATATAAAGAATCCATCAATGTACACATCATTCCTCACATGCATGCCCACACGCAAACGCACACAAACACGCACGCACACACACACACACACACACACACACACACACACGTACACACACACACACACACGCACACGCACGCACAAACACACGTGCACATCCCTCTATTTCCAAGTCCAAATACTTGCATCAGGTGATCTCAGGCCTCAAATAAGGAAGGGCACCTAAGAGAGGATAAAACAGAGTTGTTAAAGTAAGTATTTCCAGTGAAGAAAAAAGATAAAAAGATAGAGGGATGGTAAAAAAAAAAATGATATATGGACTGCAATAAATTGGGGGCACATGTCTGACCATGCCATACCAGTAACACATGGCTCAGTGTTAGCATAGTATGTGCTAACATCATGTACGGGTGTGAGGTCTTTAGAATGGTGAGAAGTTTTAATAAACACGAGCAAGAAGAGTTAACGAGGACTAAAAAAATGCATTTATGATCAAACTCTCAATCATGTTGACAAGATGGTACATGAACATAAGGGGGTAGCCAATCCATACCGAAAATAAATGTGGATATGTTATACTATATTTATATATATGTGTAAATGCAGAACTTTTTTGTGCATGTTGATTTTGACCAGCAACAACATACTTAAAATATATCTGTTAAAATGTATTTTCAGGCTCCAAAATATATTTTCAAATGTGTGTGTGTGTGTGTGTGTGTGTGTGTTTGTGATGAAATGTACATACAGTATATTATTATTATTATTATTATTATTATTATTATTATTATTATTATTATTATTATTATTATTATGACTTACTTTTTGCTGTATGGGAAATGTCACAAATAAGAATGTTAATAAAATATTGTGTTACAAGTAGGTAAATTAAAATGTTCTGTCATTAAATGTGTGTGTGTGGGCCGGGCTGAGCGGAGCTATAAGCTAGTCAAAACGTAGTGTCCTGTTATTCCTAGTCCCCTGACACCAGATCACAACCTGGATTGGTGCAGTTCAGTGCTGTTCAGCGGAGCTTCCGTGCTTCCCCAGGTGACCTCGGTCCTAGCACCTGTTTCCAATAGCCATGCTGCCAGAGGCTATTAGGATCCACCCCCCCCCCCCCCCCTTCAGAAAAGACCTCTCCTCTATAACTCTAGTCCTAACCACACACTGCCTATCTACTCGCACTGATTAATCACATCAAGATGGACCGCTCAGGCCTCTAACCATGTGAACGTGCATGTGAACGTGCATGTGCACGTGCAAGCGCGCGCGTGTGTGTGTGTGTGTGTGTGTGTGTGTGTGTGTGTGTGTGTGTGTGTGTGTGTGTGTGTGTGTGTGCGTGCGCACACGCGTTTTGCACACACTGGAGGTGGTTCCTGTGCGTTGCCCCCCAGCTCCCAGCTCCTTGTTCTGTCCACTGCGAGATGTTTCAGCGCAATATCTCATTAGACATTTGCAGGCCTGTGGAACATTAGGTTAGATACTGTATTCACTCGATACCCGCCACCCCACGGTGCCCCGCGCGGGCAGACCCACGCGCGGGGCCGCCTTCGGCTTTGAAAGGCCCCGGTTGCATGAGGGGTCGCCGCGAGGTCAGTGGATGAATCTGATTGGTCGACCTCTCCCCACCGCGCACAGAGTGCGGAGTGAAATTGGAAACGGCGTGCGCTCTAATCACGCGGCGGAGGAAAATGACGTTTGCCATTCCGAAGTTAGACGGAGGGCTGTTTGAAGTCGACGCTAACCTGGAAGGTAATGGTAATGTGAAGTGAAAAGGCCCTTTCGCTGCCGGACAGCCCCTCTGTCAGGGCAAGTGGTCCATGGGCGACTATCGGACGGTATTGGGGCTTCGTTCTGTGCTAATGGGAACTGACTCGATCGCTAACAGGTGACGTTCCAATGGGCCGCAGTGTGTGCAAAAATAGTTTTATCTCTTGTGGTCACACAAGCCTAACGATTTAATATAACGGTCTACTGTCTCGTCTTATTACATCTTATGAGCTAAAGATGATCAGGTTCTTTCTTACAGTATATAAGACGGCTTCTTGAGAGTGATGGCAATAGACAGTCCATCAAAAGAAAACGCACAAAGCATGTTCGATCCTGCGAATTATGTGTGTATGGCGAGCACGCGTACTTGCACGTGTAGGTGTTTCAGCATGTGCGCGCATGTGTAAATGATAATAAAAATCTTAAGTGTATTGACCTTACTTTGTCCGTACTGGCCGTACTGGTATGAGGCCACATGGTCCATGCTGTAGCCTGGTGAGCTATATGACGCAGGGCAATAGGACTGGGAGCTCGGTAGGGAGGGCAGGGAGGGCATGGACGGCACACTGGGCAGCCCCTCCAGGCCCTTGATGTGCTCTAAGCGCTGGGTACAGCTGGCAGCCATGCCTCCAGGGGGCTCCAGACCGCCTGTCAGAGGTGAGATGGCGTAGTCACTCTGGGGCTGGTGAGGCACACCGCCAGGATTCAACATCCCCATCACCTGAGGAACGTGAACACATGGACGGAGATGTTGTTATATATATACAGTACATACATCACTTATAGCAGTGGTTTTGTGGATGTGGGATCTTGTAAAGCATTAGAATGATTGAATATTTTATTTATTTTGTTAACTGGTTGAAAATGCCAAATCGATGAACACAAAAAAAGGCAAAGGCTTGATTCCATTCTGGTCCATTTAACATCCAACACTCAAACAAACTGGACAAAAATATCAAAATGTACAGTTTTAAACAATTCATGGAAATCATCATCAGAATCAAACAATATGGTTCTGAATTATATTAAAGTCAAATAATCAATAATCAATGAATCAAACTGATTTTGAATTGTTAGTAAAACTACCAGAATCATTCTGATCTTGAATTGTTAGTGAAATAATCAGAATCAGAATCAATCAATCTAATTCTGATTTATTAGTGAAATAATCAGAATTAGAATCAATCAAATAGATCTTGAATTTTTTATAAAATATTCAGAATCAGAATCAATAAATCAGATTCAGAATTGTTACTGGAAACACTGCAAATCACTTTTAGGATGCTGTGTAGGTCAATGGGTGTATCGCTGTCACAATCCTATTTTTAGGGAGTGGATAAAATCAGAACATGCTTCGCTGGATCTGCGGAAGGTACAGGTAAGTATATGATTAAAGTAGTTGGGTTGATTAGTTTTATGGATTTATGTGCATATGTCTCATATCTGATGTGGATAATGTGCACATAACACACACACACACACACACACACACACACACACACACACACACACACACACACACACACACACACACACACACATACACACACACACACACACACACACACACACACACACACACACACACACACACACACACACACACACACACACACACACACACACACACACTCACACAGAGGAAGTTCCCCTGCTGCAGACATCAAAAGGCTCCCACCAAGCCCTTCCCAGACACAGGGAGAGATAGCACCAAAGAGGAAGAATTAACCAATTTGTCTGAGACCCACGGCTCCACTTATTCTAAAATTCCTCCTCGCCGCCGCTGAGAAAGACCATGGCACAAGATAACGACTTATCTGCAACAAAATATATCCCGACAAAGATAAAAGCCTGGGCGAGCGGAGCGGAGCTCAACCTCAGGAGGATAGACTCTGCAGATGAAGAAATCCACAGGCTCTTGACCTGGTCCTGATTAGCGAGCAGATAATCAAATTTTGGGGTGGGGGGGAGATTTCTTGGCCAGCGAAGGGCGGAAAGAGCCTTGGGGCAACGTCTGTCGATGGGGTTCAAACCCGGCCTGATAACAGACACACGGTACACACACACACTCACAAAGCTTGGCGACTTTAAAAAAGATAAATTCCCGTCATCGAATCGTTGGGTAAACTGTTAATAACGAACGAGATCACTTACACCGCTATAGCTCTAACTTAACCTGCTACCTCTAAACGTATCACATCCCTCCCCACCCCATGAACAGAGTGGAGACCTCAAGTCTCCGCTGGCTGTCCTAATGAGAAGCAGGTATGCTGCTCTTTGGGCCCTCTTGGCCCTCTAAGTGACATAATATTCTACATCCACACGCACACATGGTCCCGCTTAAATCATTTCCCAAGCACTGTGAAGGGGGGGGGGGTGTATGATGTTGATTTGGGAGAGGGGAGGAGTTGAGTTTCCTCTGCTGAACCCCTGTAACATTTTCCTTAAAAACAATTCACCAGATTTTGAAAAATTCTCAGTTTAAGCACAACAAACACGCCACGACGCAAATGGCAGAGTCTGTATTTTCTCCTCTTGCACTTTTCTCTGTTTGTTTCTCTCTCTCTCTCTCTCTCTCTCTCTCTCTCTCTCTCTCTCTCTCTCTCTCTCTCTCTCTCTCTCTCTCTCTCACTCTCTTGTCCCTGTCCCCTCACCAGGGTGTTTCATATTGGAACAGTGTGCCGCTGCTGAGAGGAGCAGGGAGGAATGTGGGGATTGGGGGGGAGTGGAGGAGGAGGAGGGACATTTGAGACAGGACATTCCTGCAGAAATATATACAAATACATTAGACCCCTTGCACTCATTCAGGGGAATGTAGAGACAAACATTTTAAGAATGCAATCATGAAAAGCGTTCCTGGAGGCTATAGTGTAGTGTAGTGGTGTGTGTGTGTGTGTGTGTGTGTGTGTGTGTGTGTGTGTGTGTGTGTGCGTGCGTGCGTGCGTGCGCGTGCGTGCGTGCGTGCGTGCGTGCGTGCGTGCGTGCGTGCGTGCGTGCGTGCGTGCGTGCGTGCGTGCGTGCGTGCGTGCGTGCGTGCGTGCGTGCGTGCGTGCGTGCGTGCGTCTCCCTTGTGTGGACATAAATAAATTGTTAAACTGTGTGCAGGCGCGTGTGCGTGTGTGTGTGTGTGTGCATACATATACCTGTACCCGTATTGCACTGACTATCTATAGGTGCCTTTGTGGATGAAATATGAACAGCTGTTGGTATATGAAGTGAATATGAACTGCGTATACTTCAGTGCAGACGTCCTTTTGTCTGAGTGACATCTATGACAGTGACAGCTGCCTGGTAATGAGCTGCCGTACAGAGAGGCTAAAACCATTGTGCGTGCCTGCGTGTGTGGCAGTTGTTGTTATATTTTCACATAGATATAATTCTTTAAAAAAAGAAGATTTAGCTTAATTTCATAATCAGTCAGTGGGTCTCAGATCGGACTGTATATGTCATAGACCAGTGGTGGAAAGCAACATTCACTCAAGGACATGTACTTAAGTATAGTTTTTGATATTATTATATATATACCTTTCCTTGAGTATTTCCAATTTCCAATACTTTTACTTCTACTCCACTACATCTCAGAGGCAAATTTTGTACTCCACTACAATTATTTGAAAACTTTAGTTATTAGTTACTTGGTAGATTTTGATTATTATTACAAAACATACATTAACCACTTCAGCCATATATACATTTCGGCCATTTGAAACTAGCAGATCTACAAGCTCACAATGCGTCGCGATGCGACGCATTGTGAGCTTGTAGATCTACTATTTTCAAAATATTTTTAGACATTTGAAAACTTGAAATGGGACATTCTGCACAATGAGTACTTTTACTTTTGGTACTTTAAGTACATTTTTATGCCAATACGTTTTTACTTTTACTCAAGTACATTTTAAATTCCGATCTTCTATATTGCAGTATTAATACTTTTACTTAAGTAAAACATTTGAGTACTTTTTTCCACCACTGGTCATAGATACAGTATTATGTCATAGACGATGATGTCATAGGTGACTGACGACTGGCTGGTCACCAGAAGGCGGGGATGCACATTGGAGCCATGTGGATTCCCAGATACACTCTACTACACATGATTCCATTTCTTCATTGTCTCCGCCAGAGGTGGAGAGTATGTTTTCGTTCTTGTCCTTCCGTGTGTCCCCCCGTCTCAGCCAAGCTAACATTGGTCAAGCTTCGCGTGACACGTGACAATATTGTTGTCACCAATGCTCTGATTGGCTAGCGAGACGCATGATGACATAGAAACCTATAAATAGGTGTGTCACTTCAGAAAATCATTTATATTTTTTGAAGTGAGCTTCCATCAGCCAAGCTAACATTGGTCAAGTGACACGTGACAATATGTAATATAAATAGGTAGATTAATCAGGAACAGTACTGGCGGAGACCTGCGCTCCGAGGAGCACATTTTCTAGTTTTCTCTGTTTCTGCCATCATGCAGATGGGTTACAATAAAAGAAATTCAAGATTGAGTTTTACATACCAGGTTCACCGCTTTGAACGTGTGTGTGTGTGTGTGTGTGTGTGTGTGTGTGTGTGTGTGTGTGTGCGTGCGTGCGTGCGTGCGTGCGTGCGTGCGTGCGTGCGTGCGTGCGTGCGTGCGTGCGTGCGTGCGTGCGTGCGTGCGTGCGTGCGTGCGTGCGTGCGTGCGTGCGTGCGTGCGTGCGTGCGTGCGTGCGTGCGTGCGTGCGTGCGTGCGTGCGTGCGTGCGTGTGCGTGTGTGTGTGTGTGTTGTGTTGTGTCAGAAAGTGTGTGTGCTCCCCTCATCAGAGAGCTATGGTTTATTCTCTAAGGAATCGCTCGGCTGAAATCTCATTTTCTGCCTGTTAGAGTCTTCTTCGGTGTCTCCACAGTGAAATCCTGAGTGTTCATTTAAGTAAAGAGAGTCGGTAAGAGAGTACAAATGGACCCTTTGGAGTCCATTTAACACCGAGGATTTGACTGTGTAGGTACACAGATCCTGGGACATTCATGTCTGGATAATTGTCCATAATTGTCTTTTCACTTTTCATTTGTCACACACTTTGTCCTCCTCTGTCCTTTCCCTCTCCTTCTGGAGCACTGTTTCCCAAACACTGGGTCGGGACCCATGTTTGGGTCACGGACCCATTTTTATGGGTCACGAGTAAATGTCCCCTTTTTTTTGTTAACTAAAATTTGTTTTATTATTATTTCAAAAGATTTTCAAACATTTTCAGGAATAAAAAAAAACTGAATTTCATTAAATTAAATTAAAAGTCAAAGCAATTACATTAAAACTTGTGCGTTATTTAGTTTAGTTTAGTTTATTTCGATCCACATCAACAATTACACCAAACATACCACACTATAATCCAATGGTTCATGTTGATTGATCAAAAAGGCATAGGCTGAAGCTCAAAGCTTATTTGTGCCTATCCTTCCTTCATGTTGTTTGTTTGTGTGTGTGTGTGTGTGTGTGTGTGTGTGTGTGTGTGTGTGTGTGTGTGTGTGTGTGTGTGTGTGTGTGTGTGTGTGTGTGTGTGTGTGTGTGTGTGTGTGTGTGTGTGTGTGTGTGTGTGTGTGTGTACTTGTATTACAATACTTGTGAGGGCCAAATGTCCCCACAAGTATTTGAATTTAAGAAATAGACATACTGTAGTGAGGAACATTTCTGGTCCTCCCAAAAAAACCTGTTTTGGGGTTTAAAAGCACATTTTTAGCAGACTTTTTAGCAGATTCAGGTTAGGGGTAGGATTATACATTTAGAGGTTAGGTTTAGGGCTTGGGGTTAGAGTTACAGTATATGCCTGGTTTATACTTAATTGCACCCCGGTGTCAAGCTCAAAGAATTGCAGATCGGCTATATTTGGTGCAAGTATTATTCAGACTTCACTTCAGGGTTCTAAATGCGTGCGTGCGTGCGTGCGTGCGTGCGTGCGTGCGTGCGTGCGTGCGTGCGTGCGTGCGTGCGTGCGTGCGTGCGTGCGTGCGTGCGTGCGTGCGTGTGTGTGTGTTTGTGTGTGCGGGGGAGGGGGGGGGTTACTCCTGTGGGTCAAAGAATATGAAATACTTGAAAGTGTATTTCATGGCTCTGTGTCTGGCCAGACTAATCACACATACATGCATCTCAACCGGGTTCAAATATCTGAAATTACTTTCGAATCTACTTGTGCACAGGTTTGGGTTGTCTGTCTGTTATATAGGTATTATTCACGCTAAGGAAAATGTGTGAACTCTGATTCTGAACGAGAATCTGGTCTCAAACACGTTTCCCAGTAACTTAGCACACCGCCGTGCTTCTGATTAGGCTAATGCAAAGTTTTGGCTCGGAAATACCCAAAGGAAGCGATGAGTTGAAGTGTGCATGTATTCATTATGTCCCTGAGACTTACGGGGCCATTCGGTTACATTTGTACACCCTCAGAGATACATGTTTTAATGATTGTAAGTGTGCATGTGTATCTGAGTGTGTACACTAATTTCACTGCTCCTACAGTAACTGTATACATGCATATGTTTCTTGTATTTGCCTCAGCATCTCTGACTGTGGTCTCACCTGTGGAGACAGCCCGTTGCCAATGGCTGGATTCATGGGGTTGGCCGGTCCTCCAAAGCTGTCTGGGTATCCTGAGAAGGTGTGTCGTCCTGAGGAAAGACAGTATGCTGAGCCCCCGTCTCCCTGACCTCCGCCAACGGAGCCCTGGTGCCCCGAGGAGGGAGGCAGCGGCTGGGGCCGATGCACCGTACCTGGGGCTTCTGACACCACAGGTGAAGAGACACACAGAACATTACTACGACTGTCATGAAACTGGTGCACAGTATTAGTTTGAAGCCGCACTATGTCCTGTTTCTACCCTGGATTTGAACCCGGATCACGCAAGTGCTGACATTTTTGCCACTGCAAATAATAGCGGTAGAGCCTGCTTGGTCTGGGGAGATACTGAATTTTGACCTTCAGGTTAAAAAAAATGGCAAACCAGAAACAAGTATTGTGTCAAAGGTGGTGTCCAACCTAGACACAGGATCTAAATGTCTTAATAGAAGAGCAGGGAGACTATATATATATATATATATATATATATATATATATATATATATAATATTAACATACTCTACCATACAGATTGGACAAAATAACCTTTTATTCACAATTCATTTTTTTCTTTTACATAATGGAGCTTTAAAATATATGTATTTTATGTAAAAGACTCACCTTGTGCGATAGATGAGGGTGGGTAGGGGCTGTCTGAGAGCTGATAGGGGGTCATACTGGACATGGCTGATGGCGGGAAGCCCCCTGGGATCAGGTGATTAAATGCCATCAGCTGATTGGCTCCTGCCTGTTTCCTCCACCGAGCACGCCTGTTGCTGAACCACACCTTGACGAGACAACCATCAGATTAGTGTGTGCGTGTTTGAGTGTGCGTGGTGCGTGGTGCCTGTGCGTGTGTAAATATAAAGTATTTCGTGCCAAAGAATTTGGGAAAATGACACCACAAACCAATTGCAGCAATTCTTACGCTGTATTGGAGGCCACACAAAATACAAACTTGTATTTTTCGATTTCATCTTTTTTTAAGGTACTTGCAGAATCTGTGAGTCTGTAAATCACTCAGTCTGTCAAATACATGTCTTGGTAATCTCAAATCTTAGATAATCGTAAGCTGCATTTAATTACTGTAATTAAGAAATATATTCCTTATGAGTGAGAGGGTAAACAAAGGCGTTTTGAGACAATCACACACACACACGCACGCACGCACGCTCAAGGCATACGTCTCAGTGGACACAATAAAAAAAAATTGTCCCACCCAACATTGTGTGAGTGTGTGTCTGTGTGTGTCTGTGTGTGTGTGTGTGTGTGTGTGTGTGTGTGTGTGTGTGTGTGTGTGTGTGTGTGTGTGTGTGTGTGCGTGTGTGTGTGTGTGTGTGTGTGTGTGTGTGTGTGAGAGAGAGAGAGAGAGAGAGATTGACTAAACGCAGCGTGTTGAGTGTGTGTTGAGTTACATGCTGCGTCCATATATAGCGCTCCCATGGAGACCTACACGTTCCATATGGAGCCTGTGGAGAGGGAATTTACTGAACCTTACAACCCAACAGGGGAACTCCAGATTGGACTCCTGGGAGGAGAGGACGAGAGAGGGGCCTACACTGGTGTGTGCGCGTGCGTGCGTGCGTGCGTGCGTGCGCGCGCGCGCGTGCGTGCGCGCGTGCGTGCGTGCGTGCGTGCGTGCGTGCGTGCGTGCGTGCGTGCGTGCGTGCGTGCGTGCGTGCGTGCGTGCGTGCGTGCGTGCGTGCGTGCGTGCGTGCGTGCGTGCGTGCGTGCGTGCGTGCGTGCGGAGCAAAGACAGGTCAGCAGGTGTGTGTTGTTCAAGAGAGGTGAAAGACTGTGTCAGTGTGTTTTACTGTACCTGTAAAAAGGGGATGTGACGTGAATGCGTACATGTGTGCATGACATGTGTCTGTGTTACCTGCACCCTGGCCTCAGTGAGTTTGGCTCTCTGAGCCAGCTCCTCTCGGGTGTAGATGTCGGGGTAGTGGGTCCTCTCAAACGCTCTCTCCAGCTCCTCCAGCTGCTCCGCCGTGAAGGTGGTCCGGCTGCGCCTCTGCTTCCTCTTCAGCGGCAGGTCCGGCTCCGACTCAACGTCCGACCCCTCGTCTGAGTGGCTGGCTGCTCCCACCGACGCACATGGAGAGAGACAAGAGAGACAAGAGAGACAGGCGGTGATTTTCATTTGGAACAGTGGTTCTCTATACCTTTGCTGGTAGAAAATCTCGAAAGCGTTCACCCGTCTGACCTGAGTTGGCGCCCCTGGACGACACATTGTGCCTTCCTGACCAAAAGGCAATATGTGCCATTGTGTCATTGTATCAAAATCTTAGTGTTTTTCCAATTATTTGGGAACCCACTTGCAATATCCTCAGGGCCCACCAGTGGGCCCCGGCCCACAGGTTGGAATTACTGATTTACAAGGGGGACACAGCAGCAGCAAACGTGGAAAGGAGACACTGGAGCAGCTCGGAACAGCCTGCTAACCCTGTTTTAAGGTTTTGAGCCGAGGAAGAGACAGGATGTTTTCATCAAGTCTGTGGAAATAAGATCCACACTGATAGCGACTATCGTTTGAGCCAAAAGTC
>NC_137606.1:20132717-20197717 GCF_963280865.1 Gymnoscopelus braueri | reverse complement strand
TGCACATGCAGTGCACGAACAGCCTAAATGGAAACGTGTTGGCCTTCAACAAGGCTTCTCTGTATCATCTGACTAATTTCACTTAACGAAGCAGCCTCAGTAAAGATACACTGTGAAAATATGACGGTAGAGAAGGGGCGGGGCCAATGGCTCTCCAAGTCTATCAATCGTTAACTTTTGCCTCCAGGGTTAATTATAGTCTGATGTTTGGACTTTTAAGGAGGCATGGAGGAACAACTTCCAAATGCCAGTAGTTCTCTCTAATATTTACAAAATGTATGTTGTCCTGCATTAAACTGCAAGTTTGTTAAAAAAGGCTATGAGTGTGCTTTGGAAAAATTGTTGATGGAATGTTTCAAAAAGAGATTACAAATATTCCACGTTTTATTGCGAGGGTTTTTGAAAATAGCAGATCTACAAGCTCTCAATGAGTTGCATCCAACCCGTTGTGGGCTTGTTGTGAGCTTGTAGATAATATGTTGCATAATAGGTTTAAAGTGCTCTTCTTGCGGGTTCTAAAATAAAATCCAAATTTAGCCTTGTTTCAAAATGACACCAAAGGTTGATTTGATTTTGTAATTCCTCATAATCGCGGTAAGTAGGCCTACCCAACTCATTCCTCCTCGCTTATAGGCTATTTTCCGACTGTCCCAGATTGTTTGAACCAGCGTTGCCAGATTTTGCCAGAGAAATAAGCAACCAGGTCTATGAGTCCGTGGAAAAATACATATTAATGTGGGGCTCCTTGACTTTAAAATAAGCAACTGCACTTTAGAAACAAGCACAAAAAAACGCAACCCGCAACTAGCAAATATTTACAAGCAACTTTACAGAAAAACAAGCCCAAAGTTGTTTATAATAAATAAGCGGAGCGGGCAACACTGGTTTGAACTACTGAGCGGCCTTTTATCAAAGGCACAATTTGATTTAAAAAGACTAAAGGCAGAGCCAGTTCTCCACCCTCAAACAGCAATGCTTTTCTATTTAATTCAGTTGTTTGGCTGAAAGAAAGAAGCCCCTTGGCAGGTTTAAGACAAACAATTTGAATGATTGTAAACCAACACTTTGAATAGCGACATTAATGACAAGGGAATGTTATCCCTTGTTGTGTGACATTTTACATGGCTGGTTGAAAGAAAAAAAAAACGATTTTAATTTCCTTAATAAAGAGATGACATCCAACGAAATATTCTTATTTATATACAGGCCATTAGGCCTGGGCCAGTGGTTCTCAAACTTTTTCATATCAAAGACCTCCATCTGAAAAGATTTTGTGCAGGGACCAAGATTAGGGTTGTTAAAATGTTATATATTCCAAATTTTTCACATTTATTTCAAGATTCTTTTGAAAATAGAAGATCTACAAGCTCAAAAAGCATCTCATGCAATTGTTGTGAGCTTGTTTAAGTTTTGAAACTGGTTTTCATGCTACATTAACATATTTGTCTCGGGACCCAGACCCCCTGAACCCCTGGAACCCCCTGGAACCCCCTGGAACCAAGTATAGTATAGGGGTCCCCGGACCCCAGATCAACTGGCCTTTTAGGCTATAATGAAATGCACAGGTATGTATCTCACACAGGCACAAAGTCCGACACAGACAGCTTTCTGTTGTTTTTTGCCCATGCGCTTCTGGAGGATGAGCTCCAGATATTAAACGAGCACGCGCGCGCGCGCGCACGTGTGTGTGTGTGTGTGTGTGTGTGTGTGTGTGTGTGTGTGTGTGTGTGTGTGTGTGTGTGTGTGTGTGTGTGTGTGTGTGTGTGTGTGTGTGTGTGTGTGTGTGTGTGTGTGTGTGTGTGTGTGCCGCGGGCAGAGAGAGAGAGGGAGAGAGAGGGAGAGAGAGAGAGAGAGAGAGAGAGAGAGAGAGAGAGAGAGAGTCAGGGGGAGACATGCAGAGAGAGAGAGAGAGAGAGAGAGAGAGAGAGAGAGAGAGAGAGAGAGGTGGGGAGGACAGAGGGGCGGTCTTGCTCTCCAGATGAAAGCGGGATGAAATAAAAGAGTGGATTTAATCTGCTTGAAGAGCTTTGGAGAGGGTGAGTGCATGTGTTGGAGCAGCGCTCATGATGTGTGTGTGTGTGTGTGTGTGTGTGTGTGTGTGTGTGTGTGTGTGTGTGTGTGTGTGTGTGTGTGTGTGTGTGTGTGTGTGTGTGTGTGTGTGATGGTGAGGGTGAGGGTGAGGGTCCATTGTGGAGCTCCGCTCGGGGCCATGGAGCCGCTCCGCTCTCCTCTCCTCTCGGGGGAGAACATTGGTCCCCTTTCACCAGAGCACTCTTTAATACAGTTCCTCCATCATTAAATGTGACACAGCACAATATCCATGTCGTTTAGAAGACATTATTAATGTTCAAGAGGGCACGACGGGGTCTCATCAAACAATCAATAATAGGCTGCATTGAACGATGACGGCATTTTGGAATAGGCCTATATAGGGCCTATTTTTAGAATTCGTTCTTCAAAGCCAACATGTGACCTTATCAGAGTTATAGGCTTATTGTTATTATTGTGTACACACGTATAATCTTAATTAGGCTATAAGAATGGAAATATTAATATTATTAATCAATGAATATGTTGTGTTTAAGTCCGAATTAAGAAGCTGATTGAACTGATGTTTAATTTGCATGTTTAGCCTACACCTCAATCATTAAAATATTTTTTTGTATTCGTTTTTATGCAATTCATTAAAAAAAAATATTAATAAATATGCCAACAGTGAAATATTTAGGCTATATATAAAAATTACAAAAATACGCTACCTTGTGTGTGTGTGTGGGGGGGGGGGGGGGGTAGGCAGGAATGCCTGCCTGCGTCAGTCGATTTCAAAGACTTCCAATGGTCATAGTGAACAGCGGCCGGTTCCTCTAGCTCAGGCATTCCAATTTAATTTGACTCTGTTCCACAGATAAATATTGTTAAAATAGAAGATCTACAAGCTCACAATGATCGGCTATTTTCAAAATGTTTGCCACCTTCTTAGGATATTTGACAATTTGGCCAATTTGACCAATCAATGTTGATTGGTGCAGTAATTATCTTTTTCTTCTTCTTATTTTTTAGGTATTAAAAAGCTCTTATAGTCCTTAAATTGTAATCTGTAAACCCCCCAAAAAATGTGGGGACCCCCCTCGGGGCCCTGACCCACAGGCTGAGAACCACTGCTCTAGTTGACCCGCAAAGAGACATTTTGTAGGTGAAAATGGCCCCAATCTCTCTCTAGTTGAACGCTCTCTATAAAACTGCAGCGAGGCAATTGGCGCTCCCTGAATAATTCATCCTTCATTGCTGCCTCATAATGTATTTTCTCGGGCTTTTGTCTGGAGGAGCTCTCCTCTCTCCTTTTCTACTTTCTTTTTTTTCTCCTCCGGACTGAATTATAAACAGGTTGCCTTCTTTTATGGCGACCAAGCTGCCTGGGAGCTGCGGCCCTTTGTCCGTGCGTAACCGAAGCGTGAGCCTCTATAGACTCTCGGCCCTTTGTCTCCCAAGTTCATCCTCAAGTGTCCGATTGTTGTGCGCCTTTGTGAGGGATGGGACTCTTATACAAATGTTTGATCAACTCATTTGGGGACGTTTTGTCTTGTCAAACTGTCCCGGCCTGTGCCTCGCTCTTCTTCCTCCAATTCGTTGTACTGTCCTGTTCTGGAGACTGTAGTGTAGCCCAGTGTCTCAACCTGTGGGTCGGGACCCCTAGGTTTTTTTTGGGGGGGGGGGGTTGACAGTGAAGTGACAATTGAAGAACTTTTAAGACCCTTTAAAAAAAAAAGACCAAATACTGCATCAAAAGTAATCCCTAACCCAAACAAACTACTGTATAATATTGGCCAAATTGTCAAATAATATAAGAAAGAGGCCAAAATTGTGAAGAACGAAGTCTAACGAAATGGGGGGTCCCCAGTTCAAATATGATTATTTGGGGCCTGATGCTGTACACAACGAAAGAGTTTTTTTGCACACCTTCCACTTGGACGCACACAGCTGATCCATAACCTTTCTGCTGGGACAGTAGCCTATATACAGCTTTTTCAACTGGCCTGGCCTCCTACATTGGGAATAAAAATAAATTGATCTCAATAGCTTGCACAGGATTCTCTAAATTAATGAAACAAACGATCATATTAGGTACCACCATTTTATCTTTATTTATTTTAATAATAATTATGTATTGATGTATACAGGCCTATTCCTTACAAAAAAACGACCATACAAAAAAAGAGTGCATAGAAGTTAGTTAGTTTGCACTTCATACTCTTTCCCCTTCCTCTCTTCTCTCTTTCTCACACACAAAGTGTACACGCGCACACACACACACACACACACAAACACGCGCCCACGCACGCATTCTTCACTTCCCGCAAAAAGCCATCACCTGCTGTTTGATTTACGGTAAGGCCTCATGGGAAAAGCATTAGCCGGAGAGATATGATGGTCGATAAAGAATGCCAAACAAACGAGCGCACTTTATGGGCGCGCCGACAAAGGAGCTCACACACTCTTCTATATACGCTTCATCCGCATCCAACAACTTTACAACCGCTACAACTGCTCGCAAAAACACAGACAAAACACAACAACCAATCTCTCTCACCTCCACCACCTTAAAACTCCACAATCACGCACGTTCGTCACCGATCGCACTGATGCGCAAGACGGGACACAAGCAACAGGTTGGAAGGGCAAACGTTTCCAATCTAAAGCACAAACAAACTCAGTTACTTACTATAATGCAGTTGCTCTCAACCTTTTCAGGCCGTGACCCCCCAAAATAATCATATTATTTGAACAGGGGACCCCACACCCCTGACAAGCACTTGGAATTGTAGGAGTTGAGCCATTATATTTAATCTGAATAGGTTCCACTGTGGGATCAGATCTGCTATTTTCTAAATGTTTACCTCTTTCTTATATTATTTGACAATTTGGCCAATGTTTGACCAGTTTGTATAGTATAGTTTGTTGATTACTTTTGATGCAGTAATGGACTTTTTCTCTCTTTTGTTTCATTCTTTCTTTTTTTAAGTTATGGTTTCTTCCATCATAAAGAGTGTTTCAATAAATGTATTTCTATTTTGTACATGATTGGTTGACTCCATTCAGTATTGTGATTAGCTAGCAAGACACCGCCCACTTCATTTTAGGTATTAAAAAGGTCTGAAAAGTCCTTAAAATGTCACTGTCATCTGCCCCCCCCCCCCACCAAATCATGAGGGGACCTCCCTGGGGGTCCCGACCCACAGGTTGAGAACCACTGCTCTAATGTATAATTTATACTCCGTCGCATGACGCTGCCGCTTGCCAAGAGCACATCTTCAAGCTATAGCATCACGAAAAGTTTTTTTTGTTTTTCCGGCAAGCGACGCCGTCGTGCGATGAAGTATAAATGTAGCTCAATCAGTTGACTCACATCTGTCTCCTAAGATGCCTTCGATGCTGTGTTTGGCCCGGCGATCCGTGTCCTCCAACTCTTTCTTCTCCATGTCTTCTTCTTCATCGTCGTCATCCTCTCCTTTCCCTCCGAACTTACTGCGCATGATGCGACTGATGGAGCTCACTGAGTTCGGGAAAAAATGAAGAAAATAGAAAAGCATGAAAGTCACGTAGGAGAGGCTATTATATTAATTGTACTGAGCAAATGTCAACGAAAGCAAATTAGCTTACACAAAATGTGTAGCCAATACCTATTGGCCTAAAATTATTACAATGAGATCTACTATTTTCAAAAAATCTTGAAAAAATTGTTAAATATTTGGAATATTTTGAAACATTTTAACTGTCTATTAGATAGCCTATGGTGCAAAAAAAAAGTAAAGTAAAAGTCTCCACTGGCTTGTATAGCCTCCATTAATTAATGAGGGAGAACATTTCAAGTGATTTCTTGGCTTGGGACTAGGGGATCATAAACGTCACTGTGTGTGCTGTCCACAATGCGGGGTTTATGACAGGCTGACTTGTTGATCTCTGCGGTCAGGTATAGTTAATGATGAAGGCTAATAGATGAAATGATGATGACGATGGTGGTGACGATGAAAATGATGATGGATGACCAACTATATGCTGCCAGCCTGGTTGGCTGCACGCACACACACACACACACGCACGCAGGCACACACGCATGCATGCACACACACACACACACACACACACACACACACACACACACACACACACACACACACACACACACACACACACACACACACACACACACACACACACACACACACACACACACACACACACACACACACACACACACAGGAAAAGTACTTGGACTGTGTGACCTAATGCAGTGGTTCTCAAACTTTTTCATGTCAAGGACCCCCAAATTAATATGTAGCCTACTATTTGGCTGCAGACCCCCATCTGAAAAATATGTTGTGCTATGGGACAACATAAAATTTGTGTTGTTAAAATGTTTCAAAAACATATTCCAAAATGTTCTATTTTCACGTTTTTTCTATTTTTCTAATAGCTGCAAGCGCAAGTGAGCTTGTAGATTGGCTATTTTCAAACAGCCGAAATAGGGTTTCGTGGTTGAACTGATTTGTTTATGTTATGTTAACTCATTTTGCTGGGGACCCCCTTGAACCCTTTTTCAAGGACCCCTGAGGGTCCCCGGACCCCACTTTGAGAACCACTGACCTATAATGTAGGCCCTATACTTCTGCCTCTTTTTTACCTGATGGAACGGTGTTCCGGTCACATATCCCATCCTTCAGTAATTTATCCCGAATCTCCCAACTAAACATACCCGGGTTGTCGCGCTTGAACTCCTCAATTCTCTTCTCTACGTCCGGCGTCGTACCCTGCTTTAAAGACCAGAAAATGTAATTTTATTTACTTTTATATATAGGGTGAAGTATAGCCATGTATTTTCTAATATTCTCTTTGGCAGTGGTGGAAAAAGTATACCCACATTTTGTACAACTGTTACAAGTAAAAGTCCGGAATTCAAAATGTTACTTGAGTAAAAAGAACAAAAGTATTGGTATCAAAATGTACTTAAAGTACCAAAAGTACTCATTATGCAGAATGTCCTGTTTCACGAGTTTTCAAATAAAAAATCTTTGGAAAATAGCAGATCTACAAGCTCACAATGCATCACAATGCACCATTGTGAGTTTGTAGATCGGCTATTTTCGGCTATATGGCCGAAATGTATAGGGCTGAAGTGGTTAATGTATGTTTTGTAATAATAATCAAAATATACAAAGTAACTGTAACTAAAGTGGTTGAATAATTAGTGGGGTAAAACTTCAATATTTGCCTCTGAAATATAGAGGAGTAGTAAAAGTAGGCCTATACAGCAAATTGGACATACCCAAGTTAAGTAAAAAATTGTACTTAAGTAGGCTACGGTACTTGAGTAAATGTACTTAGTTACTTCACACCACTGCACTAATGGGAGGCCTTTCAGCGCTGCGTATGGCCTATATTCTTCCATACCTTGGGTTTACTTCCACCGATAGCCCCGGGTCGTATAGAGCCCGTCTCTTGATACCGGCAAAGGATTTTGGACACGCAGCCGTGGGACACCCGTAGCTGCCGGGAGATGACACACGGCCTGATGCCGTGGTGGGCCATCTCCACGATTTTATGACGAATGTGGTTGGGCAGGGGTCTGCCGTTTATGAAAACTCCCCCCAGCTGGTTTACCCGGCCTTGACCCAACGGGGTGGACACTGGATGTAAAGACAATAGTGTAGGCCTATGTCAAAGAATCACCTATCATTCACATGCCACATCACAGTGAAATGCAATGCAAGTTATGATGTATATATAACACATTAACGACTTCAATTATGATTAAAATAAAATGGTGATAAATGTACTTTCAGATAAAATTGCACAAAATAATTTCCAATTCATATTTAGGGCTAACAACAATTAGGCAACTTAAAATGTATAGATTAAAGCTAAATTGCTTATAATAATTTACACAATTAAGCTAATAGAAATACTGAGCTGAAACGTATTCGTTTTTTTTCCATCTAAAGGCTAGGATTAGATCAACAATGCCAACATATAGGCCCTACATACAATCTAAATTAATAACTATGTCAAAACATCTCAACTGTATGAATACGCATTAGGCCTACACATTATTTTTTTATAAAACCCCCTGAAACACATCTTCTCTAATAGTGCAATGATTCTCAGAGAAATGTTTGAAATGAATGCAAAACAACGATACGAACACTGCGTTTCAACTATAATGTTAGACAGACAAAAGTATGCCCGAAATAAAACCCTGTGAGATGGACAGGACTTATGGATATTTACTATAAAATGTCGTTGATGTTTTTAATAGCCCTTGGTGCGTGTGTGCATTGAGGCCCACAATCTCTCGGCCGAACTTTAAAAACAGTCCTGTTCTGGGTCTTGATCTTTACCTTCCAGGGGGAAGCCGCTGCGGGGGTAGTTCTGAGCCAGAGTGGGTCGCATCATCATGGGTAATGTCATACCTCCACGACCCCAAAGTTACACGAATCCCTCCTCCGGTGCTGCTCGGTATAGAGCCTGGGGATTTCGTGCACCAATAAAATAAAATAAAAAGTCTTGTATTCCAGTCCCTGGAAGGTTTAGCGTCGGTAAAGTTAGCCACACTGGTGCTAAGAAAGTACAACTGCCCCGGGAGAATGAGACCGCCCGCCTCTGCGAGGCAAAAGTTAACAAATGGGAAACAGCAAACTGTGTGGAGATGTAGGTAAAAAACTAAAGAAGACAACAACTAAATCAGCTTGTTTCCCAGTCTGAACGCAGACGCGGCGGCCACAGCGGACGACGTCTCCGGGACAGGGCCGCGACTGGTATAGATGTTATTACTGTTTGTTGTTGACACACGTTCAAAGTGAGGGGGAGACGGTCAAAAAGTAGCGGATCACTTATCAGAGGCTTGCGCTTCTCTCTCCATCAGTGCTTCGAAGGCTGCGATTGGCCGAGAGGTTGCACCCGGTCCCCAGCCGCGCGTAATGATTGGCTGACGCGGTGAAAACTTTCTTGATACGAGGCCCCACTCACACATTTGCGTTGCAGCATGCGTCCGCCCCCATACACACCCATGGGCGGGGGGGGGGGGGGGGGTAGGGGTGGAGGGGGGAAATGAATGGGTGTGTATGGGGCGGACGCATGCTGCTGCCCCGCAAATGTGTGAGTGCGGCTCAAGCGAAGCTGTCTGTCAGGGTTGTGCTTCGAAGAGGGCTGGAGCAGGATGATGAGAGGACTGTTCTTTGACAGATGAATGATAACTCACACGTTTACGAGTTGTCAAATACAGAAAAGCCGCTTTTCCATCACAGCTTAAGCACGACACTGTCCAGTACAGTCCAGAACCGCACCGCACCGCTTCAAAATGTCTTGCGTTTCCATTGCACAAAAGTCCCCACTCGCAAAATCCCCACCCTCCCCTCCCCTCCCGAAGGAAATCAACGCCCCTTTCTTTAACACACCAACTTAGCCTCAGGCTACAGGGTTAGCCTAAATGCTAGCGTGCTTCCTCAGAGCTAGTTTGGCTCTTAAGTTATTATTTGGCCATGTTCACCCTGACTTTAATCTTCGCTATTGTTGGGAAGACCTGTGTGGTGTCTAAACACGTTGCCATCACTTATATAAAAAACATTATTAGCGTGTATCGTCGCACATTCATTGTTGCCAGGTTTAGCAGAAAGAAATAAGCAATCAGGTCTATGAAAACAATCCCAAAAGAAGCGACTATCTACGGCTATTTGAAAATAGCAGATCTACAAACTCACAACGCGTAGCGATGCGACGCATTGTGAGTGTGTGCATCTGCTATTTAAAAAAAATATATACATATACAGTAAGTATAGACAAATACATATTAATTTGGGGGTCCTTGACATGAAAATGTTTAAGAACCACTGGTTTCAACAACATGGAAACAAGCCCCAAATAATCAACTACATTTTAGAAACAAGCAGTGGTGGAAAAAATACTCAAATGTTTTACTTAAGTAAAAGTATCAATACTGCAATGTAGAAGCATCTACAAGTGAAAGTCTGGAATTACTTGAGTAAAAGTACAAAAACTATTGGTATCAAAATGTACTTAAGGTACCAAAAGTAAGTACTAAAATGTTTGAAAATAGCAGATCTACAATGATGCGATGTGTTGTGAGCTTGTAGATAGTCTATTTTCAAATAGCCTAGGTATAAAATAGGGCTTAAGTGGTTAATGTATGTTTTATAATGTAATCATTTATATCTGAAAAGTAACTAGTAACTAGTAACTAATACGTTTTCAGATAATTGTAGTGGCGTAAAAGTACTACCAATATTTACAAGCAACTTTACAGAAACATAAGCCCAATGTCGCTTATAATAAGTGGACATGGCAACACTGCTACCGTAGTGTTTACATTTTACAGAGACCTGAGTGGACAGACACAGCTGTGAGCCGACCAATCAGTAGCAGTCACAGCTTTAGCCCCGCTTAGCCCAGCTCAGACCTACCCAAGACTGGGTACTTTTTAGGCACCAGTTTAGTACCACTTACACACCACTCTACCCACTTCATTGTAGTGGAAACCGTTGCTGTGGTGGGCGGTGTGGGGTGGGGCTAGGTAAGTCCATGTATATGGAAAGCCGCCTATATTATGGAGGGTGGGCTTGGAGGACACAATACCCAACAGATGTGACCGTTTTCCTTGACAAATAGGTTGGCATGCGTGATTTTGCATATAGGGCCTATATTACACAGTAATAAATGATCATTTAAATTATTATAGTGGAACTTCTTTAAAGTTCCCATCACCAACGTGCACCTGCAGTGCATGCATTAACACATGTGATATCTCATTTGCTTAGTTCCACCCATGTCATATATCAGTGTAACTCTGAGTGTGTACAAATGGAACCAAATTGACCCATATGGGGTCCTTGAAATAAAACAAAATAAAGTTTGAGAACCACTATGTTATTATAACACAAATTTATACTGGTTTTATGGTGGTTTTCAAGCTGGGCACTGCATGGCACGCAGAGAGCAATGTAAAGGGGATGTGTGTGTCACAGCAGGATGCGACGCCAGGGCGGCCGTAAAACGTGTCTAGCTATCTGGTTGAAGCGGACCAGGGTCGGTGTTTAATGTCTTTTTCAAATCACCAATAACTAAATACTGTCACGACCCAAAAGGTTTGTAGGACAGACGGTGACTGCAGTGTGTGCTGCTGACTTTTTGAGCGCACCCCCCCCCCCTCTCTCTCTCTCTCTCTCTCTCTCTCTCTCTCTCTCTCTCTCTCTCTCTCTCTCTCTCTCTCTCTCTCTCTCTCTCTCTCTTTCAATTCAATTCAATTAAATGGAGCTTTATTGGCATGAGAAAACATACGTTCACATTGCCAAAGCAAAAGTGGAACAAAACAATCGAAACAAAACAAAGCAATGTAGCCTATGTACAAATACATATTGAATATAGGAATAAAATAAAAGTGTAAACAGAGCTGTGTTGCGTTGCAACTTTGAGGGAAGACTATGTTAAACTATAAAACATTGTGCATTTTCTGTCATAAATAGTTATACATTCATAGGAGAGGTTAGCTTGGTATACATTTTTGAAAGTTGAGAGCAGTATTTCGACAATCTCTCTCTCTCTCTCTCTCTCTCTCTCTCTCTCTCTCTCTCTCTCTCTCTCTCTCTCTCTCTCTCTCTCTGACTCTCTAAAGTGTCTTTTTTCTAAAGTTAGCTTCTCTTTATGTATTGTGTCTGGGGTCATAGCGTCCTTTTTAGTCCCCGATCAATCACCCATCACTGCGAAAGGGGTTTCCATTCCTGACCTCTGGAATCAGACAAAAGCAGGCAGCCTTCTGAAACGTCAAAGTTGATCTTTCCTCCACGGCATGACATCATATATAGGACCTTTCCACTCACCATTGAAATGATGAGCCATTCCTACAATTTATCCTACAAGCAATTTTGATTAAGTTAAAGGCCAGTTATTTTGTATTATTCTTAGGTTATTTGAAATTGTATTTAATTAAAATTTGTATAATTGTTTTGTATACATAGCAGGTTTAAACACATCTGTGTCAGGGACATGACACCATTTTGCAGGTGAGATTTGGAATATTCTATATTATAAGCCTATATCACCTGCGAAAGTTAGCAGAATCAATTCCTAATATTGTTTTTATATTTGCGCATAAGGAATGTGACGTATGCATTGTAGTGAACAGAAAACAATGAATCTTAAACAGAGCCTACTGTAGCCTATACTGACCTACAAAGCCAACGTGCAGTACATAGGCTACGTTTTTGGACACACCGACTTATTTGTGTATCCCAAAGGTCAAATTAGCCTTTGTGATTTGGGGGGATAAACAATTACCTCAAGAACAGCTAATTAGTGTAGTTGTAGTATCACTTATATGCCGATATCTCATTTGGCTGACCAGTTGAAACACTTTTAAGCCCATTTATCATGTTGTTTTTTTCGTAGTTACTGCACTTTGGCTTTGTAGGTCAATTTACAGGCTACTCGAAAAACAAAGAAATGAAGTATCGCCTACAAATTGTAAAGCATAATGTAAATTATTATTTTATATTTTATCTATACATATTCTGTCACTGTCATTGGAAATCTGTCGGCACGTCTGACTTTATTTTATCCCACTCTAAAGCTTGTTCAGGGACTTGGAAAGACCTGAAATGCTCCACGGGATGCACGTAGCACAACAGGAACCGGTTGCAAACTTAAAGCACCCCGAGCCACGGCACGCACCTGCCCCGCGCTTTCATCTGTCCACTCCCTCACCTTTACCTAGCCTACTGGGCGCACAGTGGGGCGCCACGGCGCACTCTATCATACAACTCCATCTAACGGGCATCCCACTGCCTCTGCATTCAATTAACATTCGCCTCCTTTGTGGCTGTAGAAAGGCACTTCAGATTGTCTTTTCTGTCCAAACGCGCTCGGACAATGCATGGATGCTGGGCTTAAAATAAGCAGTGGTGGAAAGTAACTAAGTATACATTTACTCAAGTACTGTACTTAAGTACAATTTTGAGGATTTTTTCTGTAGTGGAGTATTTCCAATTTTCAATACTTTTACTTCTACTCCACTACATATCTGAGGAAAATATTGCACTTTTACTCCACTGCAATTATTTATCTATATATATTTTGGCTATTTGAAAATAGCCAATCTATTTTCAAAAGATTGTGATACATTTTGAACTTGTGAAATGGGACATTCTGCACAATGGCTACTTTTACTTTTGGTACTTAAAGTATATTTTGATTCCGATACTTTTGTACTTTTACTCAGGTACATTTTGAATACAGGACTTTTACTTGTAATAGAGCATATCTACATTGCACTATTGATACTTTTACTTAAGTAAAACATTGAGTACTACTTTTTCCACCACTGAAAATAAGCATGGGAAACGGGGGTTCTTTTCACGTGCCAGGACAGCATTATTATCCCCTTGAGAAGGTTATTAATAATAAGTTATTATCCTCTTATCTTAAGTCAACCTCTATGATGACACGGCCGAACACTTGTAAGTGCACTAGATAAGCCCGGGTGAATTGTTCATAATTACTTGAGAATGAGTTTATATTCGTGCCAAAGTGTTTTTGCGGTTCTATTATCTGATGATGCTGAAGCACGAAGTGAAGGCCTCAACTTTATAGGACTAATGCTATAGAGGAATTAGCAAAAGGTTCAATTAAAAAAGCTCTGTAATGTGTGGGTCTTCGTGTTTTCGTAGTAGTAAGTAAATTTAAAAGAGAAACTACGCTATTTGTTTCAATAAAAAGAAACTTACATGCATCTGAAGACCAGAATAATGTCATGTCACGATGGGCAATAAGACGGCCTGCCACTGCCACTAGAAATGAACAATGGTGTAAAGTAACTAAGTACATTTACTTAGGTATTTTTATTTTACTTAATTACAATTTTGAGGTACTTTTACTTTACTGGAGTATTTCAAAATGTCAGTACTTTTACTACTGCATTACACCTCAGAGGCAAATATTATACTTTTACTCCACCACAATTAGAACTTTAGCTACTAGTAGTTACTTGTGCAATGCATCGTGAGCTTGTGGATGATGGATCTGCTATTTTCAAAAGATTTGTACATTTTACCACTGAAATTGGACATTCTGCATAATGAGTAGGCCTACTTTCTATACTTTTGGTAGGCAACTTTAAGTACATTTTGATTATCGGACTTTTACTTGTAACGGAGTATTTCTACGTTGCAGTGCAGTATTGATTACTTTGAGAACCTTTTCCACCACTGGAAATGAACAGCCTATATCTATTTATTATCACACGTTCGCACTGAGTCATCCCAGGCGATACTATGGCAAATAACAGAAAAACACCACTCTGTAGCTGTACGCTGACGAACGTGACGATTTAGAGGGTCATTGAACTTATTGAAACTGGATATTATATCCAAGAAAACAGAGGGGGGAGAATGGAAAACAGAGAGAGGCGAGATGCATACCTCGGCCTTCTTAAAAGCGACATTGAATCCCCGTGTCCAATCCATTACCGGGGGGATGAAACTCAAAGTCAGAAATCTCGCTTGATGAGAAATAAATTAGTTTCATCACATATTCTGTTAAAGAGCACAGTGCTGCTATCTATAACCACGTATCTGTCCAATTATTTCGAACCCAACGCATCTTGTAGGCTATATAGGCTAATAATTAATAGGCTATATAGCAGGGGTCTTCAACGTTTTTCAGGCCAAGGAGGACCCCTTTAGCTGAGAGAGAGATGAAGCAGCCAAGCAGGGACCCCCTCTATATATACAATTGTGTTGCAGATTAAACTTTTTTTTCAATTACTTGGTCTGCTCTTTTTTTCCCTCTACACCCATAGTTCGTTGCCAAAAATAGCCGATCTATAAGCTCACAAACACCTGGCAGTGCAAGGCATTGTGAGCTTGTAGACCGGCTATTTTTGGCTAAAGTTCTCCTCAGAAAAGGGATGCTAGGGTTCAAGTGGTTAATGTAAAGAAAGGGGGAAAAATCATATCACACAAAGATTTGGCGACCCCCCCCTGTTGTAACTCTGAGGACCCCCTTGGGATCCCGGACCCCCTGTTGAAGACCCCTGGGCTATAGTGTTGGTTGTGAATCAAACGAGATGACGTCCATATAGGCTGTGTGTGTCTTATGCAGCTCATTTGGCCCATGGGCGCCATATCCTTCAAATGTTTATACGTGGGCTATATTTAGTTTCCATGAAGTGAAAACACATTTTAGACTAGGCTACAGTTAATTAATTAAGACTTTATTTGGGCCGGTTAATAGTGCATATAGGCCTCTATACCTAATCATTCCATTATTATGGAATATTAAGAGAGTGCCAGATAGCTATATACTGTTAATAAAAAATACGCGAATTTAGTTTGAAATAAAGAAGAGGGAGTATAGTAGTCTACTAGCCTAATGTTATGTTGTAGCTATCAAAAAAAAAGAATGCAGAGGGATTATAACTTTGGCTTATAGAGAATAAAGGTGAATATCAGCATTTCTCTTCTCCACTCCTATATTTTGATATCCTGAACCATCTACCATAAGAATTCAGTTCCCCAAATAAGTGCAAAGCTACATGTTTCTTTTGCTTTCTTGTTATGATTCAATTCTAAACAGGAATATTAGCCTATACGCATCAGACCATGTTCCATAAGTCACTGTAACATAACTAATTCAGAAACACAGCTTGTGAAGATAATAGACTTTGTTGTTTAGGACCTGTAATGAGATGCAAATCAACAAATTATTGATGTCCTTTAATTGTACACAGAGGGGGGGGGGTCTGCCAATTGAATGAGTGAGGAAAGGCTATACATGTAATCTAGACTACAGCAACAAGAAATCTAGTCAAATGGTTCACTAAAACTCAGCCAATCACAACTAATTTACTACTACTAAAAGTAGCCTATTTAAAAGCTGAACACGGTTAAATAGGCATGATACATCTTATAGGAACTGAACTTTCTTTGCCACTAGAGGGCGCGTTTGGCAAACAGCAGGATGTTAAGAGGCAGCCTATATGTTGAATCTAGATTCAAACTATTATAGGCCTTAAACATTAGAGCTGCATCAAACAATAATAGTATAGCAGTGGGCTAAAATGCGCGTTGTAGCAAGTCATATGATGCGCCAACATGCTGTTATTCTATTACCGTTTTCAGACAATGAATCAAAGCAACAGATACTCATATGATCTCTTTAATACTGAAATGTGTTTATGTATGTAAAACAGCACATAAAGAGCATTTCTCTGTGCAAATACATTTTGGTACCTTAACAACAACCACAGATTCTCAGAAAAACCAACATTTGCTATAGGTTCTCTTAAATAAATAGGCCTACAATAAGCTTACTTCCCCCCAAAGATCCCCTATTGTGTCAAATAAAAGTGTGAAAGTGCATCATGTAAGGTTTTCTTGGGGGGAAAAAAAGTTGAAGAGGATCATTGAAGCAGGTGTGGAAATTGGGACTGGGGTATTCCATGAATGTTTTTCAATTGTCTTTGCCTCTATCCATATAGCGGTGAGGTAGGGTTAAAATGAGTGTGAAGGGGCAATAAGTGCTTAGATAAAAACCAGTCTAGTGTCCGAGTTATCTCCAAAGTGCATACTTCTATACTAAATGCTGACAGGAGCGTTAAGGAGCCATCGTTTTCCCTGTTCACGAGCTCACTGGGCTACTGTAGTTCAGACATGTCAATTTGAAATCATAAACCATTTAAAAGAGCTGTCATTGTTAATATTATCAATCACATAAAATAATAATAATTGCAACTATTGCAGCACATAACTACATAATTCACAGCAAATACACGGTAGTATCTTATAATACGTCTCGGTAATACTTCGTGGACATTACCCCAGAATGACTTCTGAAGATTGACATTTTCCAATCACATTCTTTAACACAATTAAAAGGCCTAATTTGAGATCAATATTCTGGTATCTGTTGTCATCAAGTACCTCAGAATAACATCAGCTGAGTTAATAGACTCAGAGAGCCCAAAATGTAATTATGTTTCAATTCAATAAAGTTCATAACGTATGCTCAACTTGTGTGTTCCATTGTATTACACTATCAGGGTCACAGCCTTTCTAGGCCCACATACTGGTATTATGTCATTCATGAACACCTCTGGATAATCTCAGCCATAGGTAGGCAACTGATGAAGCTTTATAAGTCGGGCATACAGTATATGTCACATAACCCCTGACAAAATAGCCAGAGTGAAACCCAAACTGCTTCTATTACTTCCTGTCTGATTTGTTCACGATACTTCATCTGACACGATACAAGGTCTATTTAAACCTGGAAACAATATGGATTTTCATACATCTTCACCGTGGACTGTAGTGAGAGATGCTGTCTGTAGTCAACAAGTCAAATCCAGATGAAGAGAAAGTGGCTTTGGCATCCCACCCGTGAAGATAGCTTTTGGAAACTAGATAAAAAAGTCATTTAGGATTGATTAATGTGATCCATGAGATTGTTTGTCTTTTATATATAATGAAAACAATAAATATTATAAAAAAAAGTTATTTACACAAATACATTTCCTCAACTAGACCTCTTTTTGAAGCCAAATGTTCCCCTGGGTCTGAACAGCTGCAGAGAAGAGTCTTTTTGCTTAGAGTTCCTACCACTGTCAGATCTGTAGAGGAAGAGGAAATACTCCATGACGTCCCAGCTGGACGCTAGATGGGAGAGGAGGAGGCCAATGCATGATGAATTCAATCATGATTGTGATTATGCCGAAGTCTATGATTGAAGCTCGACTAATTGATTGACTAATTGACTGATCGATCATATCGATCATGGGATAACTTTGGAGGGTGACGACGTGAGGCACACAAGTGAAGAAGATGCAACGACCTGCGTTTATAACATTAAAAAAAGACCTTTCCTCCAACCTGGTCTTGACCTATCAGTAGCTAACATGCACATAAAAGATTACAGAACCTGGGTCAAATACATTTGATTTCACTTCCAGTCATTCCAATGCATTGCTGCAACAGTGGAAAAGGTGTCCTTCTGCAACTCAAGTTCATTCAATAACAGAAGTCTAAGCATTGCAAGGCTTTGACCCAGGTCTGAAAGATAAAGAGGCCTATCAAGTTATCACACCACTCTTCAGTTCTCCAAGTAGCTGCTGCATCATTGGACTATTTACAGTTTGCATTGTGATTAATACAATTTCATTTTCCTGTGATTGACAGATTGGAGGCCTCTAGTCTAGAGTATACCCACATATAGACCTTGATATGAAATAAAACCAAAAAACATAATCTCAAAACTGTAGACTACTGGACACAATACAATTGGCTAGTGCTTAGTTCAGATATAAGTGATCATGGCCAGCTATCATACAGTGAATGGCATAGTGGGATATGCATATTATTTTGGGGGGAATTAGGGGCGTATCATACCCTGGTAATGAGCACTTCACATTCAGTCATCAAGCCAACCACAGCAGACCTAAAATGGTCACTAGTGGCAAGTTCACTCGGCATAAGCCATTAACCAAACCCACTATTGGCCTAATACCATTTCAAGTGCATAAAAGCTATAAATACAAGGTTATCAAGGATCATGTGGCCTATTGCTCAAAACTAGATGAAGGCCTTTGGGTGTTTGCTGTCAAGGCCATTTTGGGCGATTTGTTTCTATAAAAGAGTAAAGGAAGTAGGAGGATCGGTTGCCTTTAGTAGGCTATGTACATGATCATACGCCCTCACAAATCAGCAGGTTATTCTTTGTCATAAACCATCATCAGGCGTTTCTCCTGGAGTTAGTGGTGGCGGATGAGCGGCCCGCCTCGTGATCCGGTCTGTATTTGAGCCAGCAGATCAGCCATGTGACGACCACGGAGAACATGGCCAGGATGCTGGCCACGGACAGGCAAATGGGTCCCGCGGGCGACGGCGGGCTGCTGTGGCTGTGCACGAAAATCAGGCCCATGAACAGCAGCACCAGCATGGACAGGAACGAGAAGATCACGCACACGCAGCCGGTGGTCAGCGCCACCCGCTTACAGCTCTGACAGCTGTCGTAGCGCACCGAGTCCTGGGACAGGGTCGTGGCCGTGGACACGGTCGTGGAGGGGGTGGCCTGACCGCCGGTGGTGGTCGTGGACGCCCCCGAACCCGACGCCTCCTCCCGTCGGAGCGCGATGAGCGCCGGGTGTAGCGGGGGAGGGTAGGGCGGCAGGGCGTCCTGGGGCAGCGGGTCCAAGTCGATGTAGAGCGGAAAGTCCTCCGTCACCTTGGTGTTGTTGGGAAGGTTCTGTATCCTGTAGTCCGGCACGGGGGTCCTGTGGCGGCACACGGGGCAGCTGATGCGCCATGGACGCTCCTCCCGGAGGTGAAGCGTGTTCAGACACTCCTCGCAGAACGTGTGCAGGCACTCCAGGATCTTCGGAGCGCGGCGGTCAAGGTCGAAATAATTGTAGCATATTTTGCATTCGTACTCCTCGTAGGGGAACAGTGTTGTTGTTGTTGCGGGGGCCTCGCCCGGGGGTTCCGCTCTGTCTGATGTCAGATCGAGCCCTGCCATGTCATCTTTCGCCATTCACATTCTCTAGTGAACACAAAGGGAGCTGGCGGACAGATGCTGATGACGGTGCACGGCTCTCTCTCTCCCCCCCACCTTTACCCAGTTCATGCAAGCGCCATCATCACTCCGATGAATCGCCTATGTTGACATCGTAGTAGGCCTTTAAAAAAAACACGATCCACACGATCGTCCCGTAAAATTCCGAGCGTCTCAACAAGCCTTAATGTCCGGAACCCCCTGACTGAGATGTTAAAAGGGTCCCATTTCACGATGATGTAATGGTGGTGAGTCCAACGCCGGGGCTCATTCAGCGGCTGTGTGTGTGTGTGCTCACATCACATCCCCACAAGAGACAGAGAGACAGACAGAGACAGAGAGAGAGAGACAGAGAGGCGGCGGTCGGTGGATGTTGTTCTGTTTCCCGTTATAGTAGCGTCTGTTGTTGTGTGTCCGCTCGCATAACCAGGCTGGGACATCACATCACATCACAGACCATGCGTGCTGCCAGGCTGCTCGGTCGCCATCTCGCAGCATCCCAGACAAAGGGATGCGCTAATTGGGTTAAACCGACGCTGCTTTACAATAGGCTGCGTGGCCAAGTGACACACTCAATAAATAAATAAAAATAGGTCAAGTTGAACATTGTTGTCATGTGACATGTTCCGTTCAGAGTGACCTCATGATAGGCTACTGTAAAGAGGTCTGTGTCTATCGTGATGCATGGATGCCCACGCGGCCACGCCCCACGGCCCGTGGCCACAACATTTTAGCCTACCTGTTTACAGTGGTGTAAAGTAACTAAGTACATTTACTAAAGTAGTATACTGTACTTAAGTAGGCTATACCATTTTGAGGTATTTTTGCTTTAATTTCCAGTTTTCAGTACTTTTTACCTCTACTCCACTAGAGGCAAACATGATAGGCTACTTTTACTCCACTACGTCTACAATTATTTGAAAACTTTAGTTTCTAGTTACTTTGTAGATTTTGTTTATTATTACAAAACATACGTTACCCACTTCAGCCCTATATACATTTTGGCCATTTGAAAATAGCCGATCTACAAGCTCACACAATGTGTTGCGATACAACGCATTGTGCATGAGCTTGTAGATCTGCTATTTTCAAAAGATTTGAACTTTCTACTTTTGGTACTTATAAGTACATTTTGATACCAATACTTTTGGACTTTTACTTGTTTTACGCGCTAGTATTTCTACATTGCAGTTGATGGAGTTAGAAATATATATGTTTTGTGGACCAGATTGATGTGATCTAGAACTATCGATCTAACCAGTCAAATTAATATAGTGATGTCTTTTTGGGCCTGTACTTTAAACATGCTTTATGTAACTCTACTATACTTTCCCTACCAAGGCCATGTAGCTGGCTCCATAGCTATCTGGGGCCGGCTCCATATGTTTCCAATCAGTAAAAACATGTCTTGGTCAACGCTTTGTGATCTAATGTCCTAATGACCTGTATCTCTGTACATGACCTATATCTCTGTATGACCTGACATTGTCACTAATTTACTCTGTCAGCTGTCACCCTGTTACAGATAAACCTGCCACATGTCCTATGATATCGAAGAGATAACTTGTTTATGAAACCATAAGATGTACACAAGGATACTATAAGATGAACAACAACTTATTATGATGACACCCTGATGCCTGACAGCTCATCAGATATGATCTGACGTCTGAGGGTCTTAACCAATCGTTAGGATCCACCTCATATCTGATGTCCGGACTCCAACTTGTGTATAAATACTATTGCCTGTCTTTGTAATGACAGAGAGATATTTTTGCTGTACGGTGCCTCGTGGATTGATTCTTTCTCTTAATACAATGTCAACCTTTTAATTTGAGAACCGGCCTGTGTCTGTCTTTGATTTTGTCTCATCCTTTTTACACTGGGTTTTCAGCTGTTTAACTACAAATAGTTTTAATTAACATAGAGCAGGATTTACGACCCTTTATCAACTCTATTAGCAGTATTGGTAGCTTTTACTTAAGTAAAACATTTGAGTACTTTTTCCACCACTGACCTGTTGACACATTTGTTAAAATGTCAAATTTCAGTGTCGAGAGTGGAGGGTTACATTATTGGATATGGCATTTGTTAAATATTTTCAAATAGGATGATGTTATAGTAGCTATAGGTCTATTTGTATTTGACCAGGGGCATGGACTCTTATTCAATAAAAGCGTTTTCTGTTTAATTCAGTGCAGAATTACATAGGCTATTAATTCATGTCTAGTGCAACATGATCGGAATATAATAAGCTATAGCCTACAGGCTAATGTTTCAATCTGGAATACGAAACACCTGAAGGAAGAATGCAAGGAGACCAGCTTAAATATAGCCTAGCCTATTGCTGTTTGTTGTTCAGTAGCAAGGGGTCATCCCATCCCCCCAGCTCTTTAGCCTAAATACATTTTCTGGTTGGTATACCAATTTAATCCAATCAGGAGAGAGAAACCCACAAAGATCATTTATCATTATCAGCTTCAATTTGACAGTTTTCCATGTTGCAATTTTGTCTGCTTATGTTTTTTTTGTTTCATCATGTCTAATTTAACTTGTTTATCCTGTATGCGTTAACTCTCCTGTCCTGATTGCATAAAATTGGTATCATGTCCTGACCTGAGTGAAAACTAAGACTAAAATACCGTAGACAGACACTTAAATGTCTTGAGTCTGAGCTGAGGATTACAACAAATGAGTTGCTCCCTCTCTATATCTAAAGAGAGAGAGAGAGAGAGAGAGAGAGAGAGAGAGAGAGAGAGAGAGAGAGAGAGAGAGAGAGAGGCTTTCACAATACAATTTAAATTCCATTCCTATATTTGAGGCTACTGGGCCCTGGGCTGGGCTGGGCAAGGTTCTAAGTAACAACAGATTCCTCCTACAGGAAAAAAAAAAAAGGACAAACTATGAGAAATATGCTCAACCATCATCTGCTTTTTGACTGCAGTGCGGTTGCCAATACTAACATTTGTTACAGCTTAGAAGCCCAAATGTAAAACCTTTGCTGTTTCTATTGTGCTGTCAAGTTCCTGTATCAAGGTCAACAATGCCCTAAACTCCACGTTTGTGTGGTTATAGCCTGGTCAAATATAGGTGCAGGCAGGCCTGTTTCAACCTATGGCTTCAACTCTGCAAACACATTCAGTGTATACTGCAGTGGTGGAAAAAGTACTCAAATTTTTTACTTAAGTAAAAGTACCAATACTGCAATGTAGAAATACAATCTGTTACCAGTAAAAGTCTATTCAAAATGTACTTGAGAAAAGTACAAAAGTATTGGCATAAAAATTTACTTATTATGTATTATGCAGAATGTCCCACTTCACAACTTTTCAAATGTATAATGGGAGGCATTGTGAGCTTGTAGATCGGCTATTTTCAAATTGCCAAAGTATATATAGCCTATAAATCTGAAGTGGTTTTGTAATAATAATCAAAATCTACAAAGTAAATAGTAACTACAGTTTTCAAATAATTGTAGTGTAAAGCATAATATGAGTGGAGTAGAAGTAAAAGTAGTACTGTACATTGGAAGCACACCAGTAAAGTAAAAATACCTCAAAATTGTATTGAAGTACAGTACTTGAGTAAATGTACTTAGTTACTTTCCACCATGTTTCCATACATGTATGTATGTATGTATGTATAGGTGTGTGTGCCATCATCCCGGTCTAAAGGTCGGGCAAAGCCTGGGGCTCCGTTTGACTCATTCCAGCTCGGTGTTTCCAACCTGCCCCTCCCAGTCCTGCCCACGGACACCAAAACGCTCGCCCCAAAACACAGTCGCCCCGTGGCAAATCCGGCGGTATTCACCTGGTAGACTATTCCTAAATGTAACCTCAGAAAACTGTGCCTAACCTAACCTCAGCAGAACGGTGCTAAAACCTAACCTTATTCCCAAACTTAACCTCAGTAAAACGATGGCTAACCCTAAACCTGTTTCTAGCCTTTTCCTCAGTAAAAACAAATAGGCTGTGTGTGTGCCTGTGTGTGCACAAGAATACAAGAACCGCTGGTCCGCGAAAAGAATGTGGGCGAGCGTGTTTTGGGGCGAGGCTTCAGGTTACCCTGCCCACTACACACACCTGCAGGCGCACCACGTACATTATGTTCACATCTACAGGTAGCTACTACACCTGCGTCTGGGATGACGCTATTATCTTTCAGATTTTCGAGTTTTAATTAAGTTGGTCACTAGTGCACACTTTACTACGATTGAATTAACATGTTGGAGCTCCTGGCTTCCCTCCAGGATTCGGAGCTTGTGGCTCGGTTCCAGAGAAGATGCGGACTCTTCCTTCTAATCGAGGACACAGTGCATCACAGCGGGGAGGGGAACGGATTGGACCACTCTGATGACAACAACCCGTCTGAAAAGCCAAAGAAAAGATGTAGGCCTAGTGGACATGTTGAACAAAATATAAGTGAATACCACCGGGAGTATGATTCAGATCACAAACACAAGGAGAATGGAGTTGTCGTTGGAGTAAGTAGTCTGAATGGGATTTATTTGACGCGTAACTGGCTTTTCTTGTTGGTCTACCTGACAGCAGTAACAGCCTATCAACGTCAACTAAGTGCACCTGCCAACAGTTCATTTATTACAAGGAAGGGGTGCTCAGTGGAGCGCTAATATCCGCCAGGAGGCATGGCTCTACATCTTTGTGTCTATGGAGTTGTGCACATGTTAAACGACACATAGCAATTGGAAAGGCTATGATAAAGGATACTGTTTGTTAATATCTTGTGTTATTTAATTGTACAGGGTACTGAGAACACAAATCATGGGGAATGTAAATGACATCATGTTTTTGCATTTGTTGTGCCCGGTCAAAGTGAAATAGCTTTTGTCTCTGCATTGACATGCTTCCATGATTTGTATTCTTTAGATTTCTTTTAAACAGGCCCCTCCATCAAATTTGGGAAGCTAATTATAGGCAATTGATATGGAGTATCAAAATTATGTATGATACATTTTTATCATGTGACTCCAGAGAGGATATTACAAAGATATTATTGTTATGTTACTTATTACTTACTTACTTGAATCCTTGAGATTGATGGTAAAATAGGATAGTCTGGGTGCAGGATCGAGGGATCTTGTCTGCTTCTTTAAGGTTGAGATTATATTGGTAATCTCGACGTCTCTGGATTCTTGTCTTCTTACTTCTTGGGTAGCACAGAATTGAGATTGTAATGGGAATCTCAATATCTGTGGAGTTAGATAGAATAGGCGAGTAACTTCTAACTAGTTAGATCTTCTAGAACTTCTCTTGAGAATATGCACTGTATTATGGCTAGAGGTATATTTGAGATATGGAAAACTAACTTCTAACTCTCTTGAGAATATGCACTGTATTCCCCTGACGTCGGTTCTGGAATATTCTGCTCTGGAATATTGTGCTGCTGACGCTTGGAGTTCTCTTTGGGTCGAATTTGTTCTGGTTTGAATCTTCTGACTCTAGTAATCAGAGATGTGACTTCACCCTGGCATTGTGCCAGATTAGGTGATCTCGCGCGGGCCATCGTATCCTTGGTAACGGAGCATGTGTTGCAAATTGTATTAAGTATTTGACAAAATGGAAGAAAATTCTAAATGGCATATGGCCTATATGTGGAGTTGCATCATCAACCAAGGAATCCAGGAGAATATGTTTACATTAAGTTAGTTGTTAAAGTGCCGCTGTGAGACCGATTTGAGAATGATTCGAGGAAAGAGTTCCTTGGCCCAGTGGCGTAGCCAGAACGCTTGCTGAGGCTGGGCCTAGGGAGTCGCGGGTGGGCACATGCGTGCATGTGTGCCCGACTGCGTGCGCACGTTATTAGCGGTTTTTGATACTTTTTTCGTGGGTTTGTGACTGATTTCGGGTATATATATATATATATATATATATATATATACACACTGTTATCAAAATGGCTGAATATGACATAAAAAAAATAAAAATGAAAAAATACAGCTTTTTTTGGGGGGGTGGGCAGAAAAACCAAATGGGTGGGCCCAGGCCTACCTATGCCCACCCGTGGCTACTAGTAGGGGGTACTAACAACAAAAAATGGCCAAATCATTACGCGGCGGATAAAAGCATGAAATTTGATACAGATGTCCCTTGGGTCATCCTAAAACATCCTAGAAGGGGTGCCCAAAAAAATCTTAAACAGGAAGTGAGTTATGGACAAAATTCAAAATGGCCACCTAAACTGTTGACCGTTGACTCAAAAGACACCAAAAGAATATCAAAAAAGCATAAAATTTGGCACATATGTCCCTTGGGTCATCCTAAGACATCCTATAAGGGGTGCCCAAAGGAATCTGAAACAGGAAGTGAGTTATTGATGAAATTGAAAATGGCCGCCTAGTGTTGTCGATTGACTCAAAAGACAACTAAAGGATCTCATAAAAGCATACAATTTGGCACACATGTCCCTTTGGTCATCCTAAGACATCCTAGAAGGGGTGCCCAAAAAAATCTTAAACAGGAAGTGAGTTATTGACAAATTATAAAATGACCGCCTACAGTGTTATCGATTGACTCAAAAGACATCTAAAGAATCTCATAAAAGCATACAATTTGGCATACATGTCCCTTGGGTCATCCTAAGACATCCTAGAAGGGGTGCCTGAAATGATCTGAAACAGGAAGTGAGTTATTGACTAAATTGAAAATGGCCGTGTACAGTGTTGACAGATGATGCAAAAGCCACTCATAAAAAAGAATCTCATAAAAGCGTGACATTTGGTACAAATGTCCCTTGGGTGATCTGAATGCATCTTAAGGGGTGCCAAAAAAAAGTTTTAATAGTCTCTCAATGGAAAACACTCCTCCCCCACGGGCTGCACTGCTACAACATTCAAATTGAGCAGTTTGCCAATCTGGCATTTGGTCCAGAACCCTGAAAGCTATGCAATCTCTACCATCTCCTGACAAATATGGAAGTCGCTGATTCGTGGACACCTTTATGGACACTCTTGCCAGAGGCTGCCAAAGTTTGTAGAGAACTCAAGTGTGGCTGCAAAGCTGAGCCCTTCTGTTCGAGAAAGTGTAGATGCCGGGATGCTGGGTTACCTTGCAGAGCATTATGCCAATGTGCTGGTAATTGCGAAATGGCACACATGAATACATGTAGTTACTAAACACTAATCACAAAAAAACAGTAATTATCAAGAAGAAAATACATGAGAAGATAGAGTGTAAAACCAGCAAGAAGATGTAGAGTGCAAAATAAATAAGATGCAGAGAGTAAAATAAGAATATGCATTGTAAGATAAGATGCAGAGTAAAATAAATAAGAATATGCAGAGAGTTAGATAAATAAAGAAGATTCAAAGAGTAAAATAAAAAAATAATGCAGAAAGTAAAATAAATAAGATGATGTAGAAATGATAACAGAAGGTAGACTACAAAATACGGCAGGTTATGCACTGCATAACCTGTCGTATTGAGTCTGCATAATATGCAGACTGCCGTGGTCAACTGTTTAAACAGCCATTTAGAATTTCTTCAACATGGTCCCTTCCTAAAAAGTTTAATAAACAAGCAAACAAACAAATAAATAACCCCTTTTAGGATAGATTAAGAAGCACTCAATGTACGTACCAAATGATGCACTTTTATGACGTCCCTTTATGTTTTCTTTTGTGTCAACTGCTTTAGGCGGTCACTTCCTGTTTAAAACCTCTTTGGGCACCCCTTGTAGGATGCGTTCAGATCACCCAAGGGACATTTGTACCACATTTCATGCTTTTATGAGATTCTTTAGGTATCTTGCATCATCTTTCACACTGTAGGCGGACATTTTCAATTTAGTCAATAACTCACTTCCTGTTTCAGATTATTTTGAGCACCCCTTCTAGGATGTGTTAGGATGACCCAAGGGACATATGTGCCAAATTGTATGCTTTTTGGAGATTCTATAGGCTTTTTGAGCCAATCGCCAACACTGTAGGCGGCCATTTTCAATTTTGTCCATAACTCACTTCCTGTTTAAGACTTTTTTGGGCACCCCTTCTAGGATGTCTTAGGATGACCCAAGGGACATGTGTGCCAAATTTTATGCTTTTTGGAGATTCTTTAGTTGTCTTTTGAGTCAATCGACAACACTAGGCGGCCATTTTCAATTTGGTCAATAACTCACTTCCTGTTTCAGATTCCTTTGGGCACCCCTTCTAGGATGTCTTAGGATGACCCAAGGGACATGTGTGCCAAATGTTATGCTTTTTGGAGATTATTTTGGTGTCTTTTGAGTCAACGGTCAACAGTTTAGGTGGCCATTTTGGATTTTGTCCATAACTCACTTCCTGTTTAAGATTTTTTTGGGCACCCCTTCTAGGATGTTTTAGGATGACCCAAGGGACATCTGTATCAAATTTCATGCTTTTATCCGCCGCGTAACGATTTTTCACTTAGTGCCCCTACTATACGCCCCTGCCTTGGCCTACTGACATTGTGTACAAAAAAAATGACGCTGATTGCTGTAGTAGTTTGCAAGATTAGCCGTGGTCGTGCACACACACACACAGTCGGACGCATGCACACACAGTCACACACACACACACGCACAAACACACGCACACACAGTACAGAGTCTGAGATAATTACAAAATGTAGGCAACACGTTTCCAAACAAAGGGCCTTGTTTTCCCATGTGATCTTGATTTTAAGAAGATTATCGATGATGCAGTTGAAAGTAAGTCATCCAAATGGCTCACTGTCACCCTTTAGAGTTTAAAGTGTGTCCATGTAGGTCTGCTATACACAATTATATTATTCCCACATGAACAAATTACAAATCTTAAAACCATTTTCTGAGCTTTGATTTCCTTGCGTTAGAATGAACCGAACAGATTCTCCTCTCTGTGGTTTAAAGGTTGGTCCTTTTGCATATAGGCAAATCATCTAGGTCCATTTTAACATTGAAAGCGGAGCAGTGTAAGGCCATAGGTTTCATGAGCCAGTCATGCAAAGTTGGTTCCTGAAAATGGCCAGCGTGTCCTTTGTCACTGTACTTAACCCACTGTCATTTGTTTGTTCCCCACAGGGCTGCAGTGGGCCTCGGTACACGGTGAGGAACCGACTGCTCTACTTCCTGTTCCTGCTTTCAGCGGGCCTGGGACATGAAGTGTTCTACATCAGCTGTCTCCCCATCATCCACTGGAACCTGGATCCCTTCCTCTGCAGACGCCTCATCAACATGTGGACCGTAGGTCACAGTCAGGACAAGTGTTTACTGTTTATCTTATGGAAGGAAGTGTGTGTGTGTGTGTGTGTGTGTGTGTGTGTGTGTGTGTGTGTGTGTGTGTGTGTGTGTGTGTGTGTGTGTGTGTGTGTGTGTGTGTGTGTGTGTGTGTGTGTGTGTGTGTGTGTGTGTGTGTGTGTGTGTGTGTGCGCGCGCGTGCATGTTGTGAGATTGTAGATCTACTATTTTTGCAACTTTTTGCATGACACTGTCATAAAACAAAGTACACATTAATTCATATATAAAAAAAGATGAAATATGGAGATGCAAGTTTCCTACCCGTCAGCTCTGTGCCTTAACCCCTGCCTGCCCATGTCAGTGTGTCCATGCGCTGGCCGTCGCCCTCGTGCACAACTGTCTCACAATGCCACCTCTCTTCTCTCACCCCTCTTCTTCACCCCCTGTTCACCTCTCAACCTCCTTTCATCCCTCTCTCTCCCCTCTCGGTGACCTGTCCCCGGCTCCACCATGTCCGTATCCCCAGGCCTGGGGCCACGGGTCCCTGGGTGACCGGGGGGCTCTTCATAGGATGAAGGGGGCCACACACACACATATGGATGCCCATCCATCAAGTGGCAAAATATTCTATTGGATCCTGCTCTTAGATGTTGGGTTGTAACAGAACCGTCGGTATTTCTTTGCGAGTCCCTGAACAAATCTCAAAGGCACTCTCTGAAAGATGTTCGCCCAGCCAAATGCTGACACACGCACGCACACACACGTACGCAGTGGTGTGTGTGTGTGTGGTGTTGCACAGGCACACACATACAAGGACAAACATACACGGACAAACACACACATTCCCAAAGTATGTGTGATGGGCAGTATGTTTGTGTGCCCTTTGCGTCGTTGTCCTAAATGCACGTTGCGTTGTCCTGCATCTGACCCTCCTCCTTTAGCCCCTTATAGGGGAGGACATTGTATTCTTCTAGATCAGTGGTTTTTAACTTCTTGCGCTCAAGGCACACAAATGGGAATAAAGTGAAAAAGGTACATGTGTATTCATAACTAAAATAGACAATCTACAAGCTCACAATATGTTGCATGTAGATCAGCTATTTTGGGAAAGAAAAAGGAAAACCTTTTTTGCCTATAATGACATAATGGCACGGCACACAAAGTACTGATATCATATTATCCTACTATAAATGCACAAAATCTCAGTCGTCTGAGCGTGCGTCTGTAGTTCACGTATCTCGAGAACCATCCGACACACAGTGGCTGCATTTATGGGCAGAAACGGGACATAGACAGACAGACGGGTACGAGGGGTCTCTTAACTGTGTGGGGCAAGCATTTCCAACTTGCATTGTTCCCAACTTGCACATTACCGGCCAGAGTTGGCCGGTGTAGTAAATTCATAATTCTTTGTACAGTTTTTATATTGCATATATATTTTGTATTGTAATACTGTGTGGTTGTCACATAATCCCAAGGCACTCCTGGACTCATGGCACACTGTTTGGGAACAACACTCTTGTCTAGACTCCTGATGTCCTGACTACACCAGGCAGGCACACACAGCTGTCAATGAAACATTCATACCGGCTCCCTATAAAACTCACGTACCTCCCTCTAGTTAGACATTAACAGTTCACTTATGTGTTCCCCTCCTCCTGGCCTGTCTCACAGTTTTATTGACCCCCATCAGTAGTATCTCTCTGTCTCTGCCCTCTCTCTCCCCCACTCCTTCTCGCTCTCTGTCTGGACTGACCATTTGGTCCTTCACCCTTCAGGGTAGATTACACCAACAGTCCCTTGGACCCCCAGCTTAACCCCTCACACATTATGATGGGGGAGCTATCCAACGCCCGCACGCACGCACGCACGCACGCACGCACGCACGCACGCACGCACGCACGCACGCACGCACGCACGCACGCACGCACGCACGCACGCACGCACGCACGCACGCACGCACGCACGCACGCACGCACACACACACACATTGCAGGACATTAGTGTCCTTCACTACCCTTTATTACAGTGCATGTGCTTTACTTGGTGGGTGACTTTGGTTTACTCAGTAACAAATGTGTCATTGACCATATGGTCATGAATAACTTTATATGTACACTGACACGAGAAAAGTGCATTTTTATGCAAATGATAAAAACGGGACCTTCTTTTTGGAATATCTTTATTCCATCATGAGACACACAACCCAATGTTGTAACTCACCACTAAGTGTATAGTCAAATCAGCTACCCAGAATTATAATGTGAAACTCATTTTCAAAACAATTTCATTACTACATTTGGCTCTGTTAGCAGTGAGTTCAAGGAGGTATTTTATTAGTATACAAGCTGATCGACTCGTCGCTTTGTGACACGTGGTCAGCTTGTTGAGATTATTGCATGGGTGAAATAGTCTCTCTCTCTCTCCAGGTTATTGAATGGGTGAAATAGGCTCTCTCCCTCTCAATCTCTCTCCCTTTCTTTCTCCCCATTTCTCCGCTCCTTCTAACTCTCTCTGGCGTGCTGATCAAGCTCTGATCTGACATCAAACACAACAGAAACTGTTTCTGTAATGGCCATTTCGCAGTTTTGGTATATGTTTTATGTTTGTATGTCTTTATGCCCTGAAAATAAATCAACAAATAACAATACAGAGTACTGTAGACTAAAACAGATGAATCAATCACACTAAACAAAGTCCTCAGCTATACTCTAGGTCAGTGGGGGGGTCTCCAGATGACAGTAAAGTGACAATTTAAGGACTTTTAACACATTGGGTGCCAGAGGTTTATTAAAATATTATACGTTGAGTGCCTGCATTTCTTCCATCCACTTGCGTTATACGTTTCGTGCTGTGAGAAGCCCAGACGCGGAAGTGCATGTAAACAAAGCGTGCGTGCGAGACGGCGGAGGGTCCCGACTAACGCCTGGAACAATAATATTTCCAACGCGACCCTCCATTGCAGCGTGATCGCCGATCGAAAACGGCTCGTTTCCACCACATTAAAAAGAAATGGAGATATTAAGCTTTTAGTCAAGGAGATAACATTGAAAACGCCGACCGGAAGGATTTTTGACATGGAGCCAGATCCAGCCTCTTCTTCTCAGAAACTCCTTGGGTGATGTCAAAGTTTAGTTTTAGCGCCCCACGTGGCCCACATGTATAAAAATAGAATTGGGTCAAAAACGGTCCGGACCGTTTTCGGCACTTCTCGTTTGGACCCTCAAAAACGGTCCGGACCGTTTTTGGCATTCAATGTGTTAAGACCTTTTTAATACCAAAGATGAAATGAAATGGAAAAAGACCCATTACTGCATCAAAAGTAATTAACAAACGATACTATAAAAACTAGTCAAACATTGGCCAAATTGTCAAATAATATAAGAAAGAGGCAAACATTGATGATCTACAAGCTTTTCACAATATTTATCGGTGGAACTGAGTCAGACTAAATGTGATGCCTCAACTCCTACAATTCCAAGTGCTTATCAGGAGGGGGGGTTCAATTATTATTATTTTTGGGGGTCCCCAGTTCAAATATGATAATTTTGGCGGTCCCCAGTTCAAATATGATTATTTTGGGGGGTTGTGGCCTGAAAAGGTTGAGAACCACTGCTCTAGTTAACAACATGCCCTCCTGGCTCCATTAATTCCCACTCCGTAGAATGTTAACAGCACAACTGACATTATTAAGCAATAACAACACTGCTAAAGTACGTCATTAACATAAAGCCAAATGGACAGCTGATGTCGTTAGCTCACTGAGGATTACAGAACAGAATAGTATGCCATATTTGTTCCATCACCCTGCTCCAAGGACAGCACTGCAGCAACAATCTAGCTGAATGGAAGCTGAATTTGAGACTAATGCACATCGCCATGGTGATGATGTTACGAGGGAGCTGTTTGCAGCTCTCAGCTTGAGGGCAAGAGCTGCTCGACGCCCACGGTTAAAACTTGAACTAATTAATACGTTGTCGTACAACCGCATCACTTGCCAAAAATAAAGTATTTTCAACTGAAAAACATGACGCGTTTCACAGTTGAAAATCGGATATTTTTGGCAGCTGAATGCCAAAGTATAAATCAAGCTCGATCCATTAAGACCGGTAACGCATCTGTATCATTTTAAGATTTCTTTGGCTATTCAAAAATAGCAGATATACAAGCTTGTTGTTGAGCTTGTAGATCTGCTATTGGCCTCATGGCGAAATGTCTTCGCCATGATGCCAATAGCAGATCTACACTTTACTACTGCCGTCACCACAGGAGTGTCATCAGTATCAGTACTGCTGTTGTTGGTATTGTGGATAGATAATTAATGCATCGTTGAGGAGTTGTTTTGTCCTGTATTAGAACCTAAAGGAAAACTGGCAGAAAAAGACTCGCTCGCTGCATAAATATTAAGGAAAAACTCCTTAGAGACTTAAGAAAATAGAATTTATTTAATTTGTATATGCCCATAAAGTGCTCTGTGCTCAGAGTGAGGGATGAATAAAATTAGCAAACGTTTCGGTCCTGGGACCTTCGTCAGTGCTATATGAGTGGATCACAGACAAACAAGTTGCATTTACATGGCTCTCTAGATCAGCTCAGCTCAGGTGCTGAGGATCACTACTCAAGGTCATCACCATGGCAATGGTGGGGCGTGGACATATCATTACAGAAAAAAAACCTAAGGTTACACAGTATTACATTTGACATCATGAAGTTCATTGTACAGACCATTACACAGGTAGACTACATTGGAAGAACTACAATTGACACTTGTCTGATGGTGTATTGTTTGTTAGTGACTGCACTTTTAAATGTGTTCATTTTCTTGGAGTATTTCCAAGCTTCACAGTGTCGACAGGGGTAGAAGCCGGTGACTCCATCAAGCCGCCCTTTGTGTTGCTGGGGGGGTATGTACTAGCAGTCTGCTTTCACCATATAGTCTCTGATGCTTCGAGATCTATAATGGGAGAAAAGAGGAGGGTGAGTGAACAGTTTGGCACCTTCAGGATCAGCTGACGAAACATGCCAGTGTTTCTCTATGATACTACTGTACGTACGTACATCATTGCTCAATGGATTGTAGGTATGATGCAGGCACTTGAATGTTTCTTTTTGGTCTGCACAACCTGGTTCTGGTTGTTCAATTTAGATAAAGCAGAGTCTAGCCACTTTCTAGGGTAACCTGACTAACCTCTCTCAGCAAAATTTCCCTACATGATATCTCTCTCTTTCTCAAAATCTGATTGACTGCTACAAATTCGTTTTAGTCAGATGGATTTTCTATTTACAGTCTGTTAACCCAGGTGGCATGAATGAAGACCTCTGTATTGAATATCTTATGTACTGTGATGTAATGTTTTTCAAAAATGTTAACATTTCTATATGTGAACATTTTTGTCTCCGCCAGGCCGAAAGGCATGGCGAGAGAGTATGTTTTACCCTCCGTCCGTCCGTCCGTCCGTCCGTCCGTCCGTCCGTGTGTGTGTGTCCTGTCCGTGTGTTACCAGCTAATCTCCGGCACCGTTGGCCCGGTCGCTGCGAAACTGTGCACACACACTCCCTGGATGCCAATTCAGAACCTCTAGCTCAAAATTTTCACATGGGCCTGTTATAGCGCCACCAGGAGGCCGATTTGTGCAAAACCCATTTTTTTATATTACTCCTACAGATTTTATCCAAATGTCATGCAAATCGGTACACAGTATCTCTATAGTCATGTGACGATCAACACGGATCTGTCCGATTTCCCATATTCCATCCTTATTGGCTAAGGTTGGCTTCCAAAATTTGCAGGATTGGTCCGTTTTGAACAAAATGCCTCAAATCATGAACTCAGCTTGCGATTTCCATGAAATTTCACAAACACATTTCCACTAGGCTGAGGAAGAAATGCCACTTGACATTTTTTAAATCAGCCTAATGGTGGCGCTATAAAAGGCTGATTTGTGTTTTTAACTATAACTGCACCGATCTGCGTGAAACTTTGCACGCACACTCCCTAGAGGCCAAGGAAAAACTTCTGCCCTGCATTTTTTACATTTGCCTTTTATAGCGCCACCAGGAGGCCGACTTATGTAAAACACATTTTTGGATATTAAGCCTTCAGATTTTATCCAAATTTCACACAAATCGGTACACATGATCTCTATAGTCATGTGATCAAGATGGAACTGTTTGATTTTTCATATTTCATCCTGATTGGCTAACATTGACATCTTAAGTTTGCAGAAGTGGCCCGATGCCACAAATCATGAACGCAGCGTCCGATTGAGGTGACACTTTGCGCGCACATTCGCACTATGTTGAAGAACAAATGCCACCCTTTAACATTGCCCTATTATAGCGCCACCAGGAGGCCGTTTTTTTTCAACACTTTTCTTTTTTGTATTACTCCTACAAATGTTGTCCAATCATCATGCAAATCGGTACCCATTATCTCTATAGTCAAGTGATCAAGATGGTTCTGTCCGCTTTTTCATATTTCATCCTGATTGGCGAATTCCGAACATTGTTGGCCCACAATAACCTACCTGACCTGGCGGAGACCTGTGCTCCGAGGAGCACTTTTTCTAGTTCTGTAATATGTCCACGCCCCACCATTGCCATGGTGATGACCTTGGGTAGTGAATAGTGATCCTCAGCACCTGAGCTGATCTAGAGCCACATAAAAGCAACTTGTTTGTCTGTGATCCACTCATATAGCACTGACCCAGGACGAAAGGTTTGCAAATTTTATTCACCCCTCACTATGAGCACAGAGCACTTTATGAGCATATACAAATAAAATAAATTATATTTTCTTAAGTCTCTGCCTAAGGAGTTTTTCCTTAATATTTAGGCAGCGAGCAAGTCTTTTTCTGCCAGTTTTCCTTATGTTTTTGAGACCATCGCACCTGCAGTCAACCCTGAACAAAGGACAAAGAAGGGTACAACAGTTTTCCCTGTTCCTCTGTATTAAAACCTAAAATATTCACAAACATAAATGTAAGGCTAAACAAATGTGTTCCCGTTCATAATATAACAGAAAGATGACAAACAACAAAAGAGAACAGATCCAAGGCTCTCGTCTGGCAAGAAAGTTAAAAAGCCTTTGGCTATGATGGCTATTTCAAATATTAAAAACAATACATGTGCAAATGTGCATGATAAAACGGAGCTGGGATACAACCCACGTGTACAAACAGCCTTCTTCGTAGTGTGAATGTGTGATGATGTTGATTTGTCCAGTGGAATGGCTACGACCCCCCCCCCCCCCCCCCCCCCCCCCCCCTACACAGACACACAGACACACAGACACACTAACGCACACGTACACACAGAAAGCTGCACAATCCCACACAGTCGCTCACATGGTGACAGATCAAAGTCCAGAGACGCATCAGGCTCGATCAATACACTCATTCACAAGAAATCAGACACACACGCACACACACTCGTGTGGTTATCTGTTTGTGCGACCTGACCTATGTTTAACTCCTCTCCCTCTGTGACCAGGCTGTGCCTCAGTCAGTGCTTTGATGTCAGCCACACAAAGACGCCAATGTAAGACCTGCAGGCTCTGTGCTCTGGGCACAGTACGCGTCGGTGGGCTTGGTAGTGAAGTTTGTACGGGCGGGGTATCACATTATGCAAGCTGCGCTGTGGTGGGCAGCGTCAGTTGCATGTTGAGAATGCAGTGGTCAGTGTATACTGTAGGGCTCGTGGTGAATGTGGAGAATTTCATCGTAGCAGGGCTTATGTGAGAGTATACCGTAGCGATAGTGTGAATGGACTCGCACAGTAAAATTCTCAACGTTAATTTAACTCTAAAGGTCCTTGCACAACGGGGGCGATTTTTTCATGCGAATAATACGTTTAAAAAAAAAACCTTATAAAGTCAATGCAAGCTTCCACATCAGTTTCGCAGAGCGAAAAAGCGCCTTTTATTTATTCGGACCGAGTCCGAATTTTGCGTATATTTGCATAATCGCCGGTGTGTAATGACCTTAGAGTGTAAAATATAACCGAATGGACCCATAAGAATCAAAGGAGCAAATAGATAACACTGAGGAATTTATGGTGGTCTCCCTACTGTGCATGCAACAATACAAGTTTGCGTGAGTGGCGGGGGGGGGATGCAAATATTAGAAATATGATCTTAACATTCAGACATGACCATGGACAGATGCACATTTGTGGAAAGAACAAGTAAACTGTTGTAGGCCTAGTCGAGAAATATTTGCCCCTCAGTATTTCCCCATCAATCAAGCCGGCCGTCTTTCTTTCTTCTAGTCCCGTATACTCCCGCGTCTTTCCCAATTGATAGTCAATATCGTCCCTCAGTTCATCACTTTCACTCACTCTCCCTCCCCCTTTCCCTTCTCTCTCTCCTTCTCTCTTGCTAAGTGAGCTGACTTTACCCCCCACCCCTCCCCATCCCTTTCTCCACCTCTCCCTCCATCTCTCCCTCTCTATCTCTCTCACGCTGATCGAGCTCTGGCCTGTCGTCACACACAACAGAAACCGTTGCCAACAGCGATTCTGAAAGCACCAGTTGCCTAACAACAACAATTTGCATAGTGACATCTGCAGGCATGTCCATTCACAGACAGACAGGCAGACAACTTGAATCTTATAGAATAGGCAGATCAGTGATTGGCTCTCTGAATGTCATTAATAAAGCCTGTATCTGCTTAAGCATAATAATAATACCAAAAGGTTTCTGGACCCATAAGGTTAAATATTTGGGTTGCTACTGTATATCTCTTCCCTTCTCTCTCTAATGGCTTGGGTTGCTATGCTCACATGGGGTCAGCAGACCTACGGTACATTTCTATCTCTTGTTCGCCATGGTAACAAGCATTCTCTGATTACAGTGCCAGAGGAAATGGTAACAATTACCCCCCCTCTCTCTCCTTTCCCTCCCAGTCCTTTCTCTTTTCTTGCACACACACACACACACACACACACACACATTAGTCTCTCTCTCTGTCCGCCTCTCTCTGCTCCAAGCTGAGACAGCCATTCATTAAAAATACAAGGCCGAGCCTTAAATAAACTTTGCGTTGGAGTGGGCTGCACCTCAGTGCACCACTGGGGATCTCATGAAACAGAATAGGCAGCACGTTTGGCACCGACCACACACTCATACTTTGACACACACACACACACACACACACACACACACACACACACACACACACACACACACACACACACACACACACACACACACACACACACACACACACACACACACACACACACACACACACACACACACACACACACACACACACACACACACACACACACACACACACCACACACACACACACCTCGTCGAGTGTGTCATCATGTCACAAGCACAGGGCTCTTGTCTCACCGTCAGCTGAAGACGCTGTGTCAGCAGACTATGCCAAATTCGATTCCCAGTTTCCTACAATAGATTTAGTTACTGTACAACTGCAGGATGCGCACTTTTATACTGGGCTGGGTCTTCACTCGGGTGCGGAGATGGTGATTACTTATTTATGATGAGAGTGTGCTAGGTGTAATGGCACAAAAAAGGCTAATCAGGGCTGTACTTCCTTCTTTGTTTTCTTATCTTATACTTTAGTCTTTCTTTCTGCTGCTGCTGCGGCCAGCTGAGGGTAGAGGCTTCACAAGCAGGAATTATGATTTAGCAATGAACGTTCAAGTGTAATGAAGATGCTTGTTTAGTGTATCTATGTCTGATTCATCCACATGGCAATTGCACTGTTGTATATATTTTTAAGAAATGGTTCTATTTAAAGTTTCCCAGATATGTACAGTAGCTACAACCAGGAAACCAATGTTATGTTCTAAGATGTTACTTATGATTTGTTCTCTCTCTCTCTCTCTCTCTCTTCTCACACACAGTATACAATGTATATATGTAAACCTGTTTTCAATTAAATTCTCACTGTCACACACCAGTTGGTGATGTACATAGGCCAGGTGATGAATGAAGGACCTGTTGAAGCTGCCTCGCCCTTCCTCCCCTCCAGTGGTTAAGCTGGAGATGCGTGTTGATGCTGAATATGGCCTGCCCTCCACCCACGCCATGGCTGCTATCGCCATCTCATTCACGCTGCTGCTCAGCGCCACCTCCAGGCTACAGGTGGTTGTCTCCAATACTTATTTCTGACAAGAAAATTACATATTTTACAGAATCAATTGAGAAAATGGATGATTCGAAATGACTAATTCTTATGTGTGTGACTCATGACCGATGCAGGAATGGGGTGGGTATCGCATATATTTGACAGTGAGATGGTATCATAGTGTTTAAGTCAGTTTTTGTTAGTGATATATTCATTGTGTGATGACTCCTACATCAGATATCAGGTGTAATCAGGGCTTTAGTTCTACTGGGTTATCTGGACATTGAGTCAACAAACAATAAAAGGTGTCTCATGTCAATGAAACTGAAACTCCATAGAGCACAGATTCCTTCATATCAGGGGGCAATACACACTAAACTAAAATGTAATAATATGGATTTCAAGATCGACATGGGAACGATGTGGCTCCAATGGGGATCTCGGACTTCATGTGGCCAGCCTGTGACATCAGTCATCCATGACACATAGAGTATCTATGATGTATGACTCCAAATTTGGGTTTCAGCCTGATCACAGCCCCATTGACTTGTAAGATTAGCTCCGCAAGCACACACACACACACACAGACAGACAGACCCGCTCTCTCTTGTAGACAGCTATAGACTCCTGCAGAGCCACTAATGGTGCTAAATGGTTCTCTGGCTCTTAATCACAGGGGAAACTCTTTTGGTGCTATAGCACCTTTGTCAAATGGTGCTATCCAGAAGCATAAGTGCCTACACTAAGCTGAAGAACCAGTAGAGAACCTCTTAAGAACTAGACATACAGAGGCTTAACAGGTTCTTTGTACAGCAGTGGTGCTAATGTAGCCTAGATAGCACCTCTACCATCCCAAAGAACCGCTGAAGAACTGTTTAAGAACCACCATTTGTGTGTGTAGATAAAACCAACCAGGAAATGAATAAGCAAAACAATTAAGCCAAAAGAACAATTTTGCATAGATCTAATGAGCCTTCCACAAGTATCTGAGAGATGAACTTGCGAAGAACGGTGGTGGCTTTCAAACTCGGTGGAACCGGAAGAAAAGGCAGTTTGTTTGTTGGTACCTCTGTGGGTGGAGGGGTGGGGCCCCACTGTCCGTCATTGGGTTTTGACTGAGCAGAGTTGGACAATTGGGACGGAGGGGCAGAGCCGGCAGTCATCATCAGTCAACATCAGCCACACCCACCCAGCTGTTGTTTAGTCTTCTGATGGACTCAAGAGAGTCAATGACTGTCAATCTCCATCTCCTCACTCCATCTCCCTGGCTCTTTTCTGTTATCTCTCTGAGTGTTACAAACTCAATAAAAGTCTCAGTCAGCAAAGCACTGCTTTTACTGGATCAGTCAATATGTGCATGCAGTCACTGATGGTGACACACAGTGAAATCCTCAACCTAATTCAACCTCTCGGTCATTACTTCCCGGACGTTCAAGTCAAATGTTCAGAAGCTCTCAGGCTGAGGGAGTCACATACAGTTGGACACATAACTGTGGCATGAATTCCCCCTAGAATTCCCCTGAAAGGCTATGCACAGCTATAGATAACAAGCAGTGGTCAGTGCAAACGTCCCTGAATGGCTCCCGGGGCCTCGGGCCGCTTACTAGGTTCCCCCCGGAGGAGGTCGGAGGTCACGACAGTCAATCACAAGAGTGACCTCCTTCTATTCCCCAGGAATCCTTTGTGCCCATTCAGAAATCCCCTCTTCATGAACTGCCAGTGAATGGGCTTCCAGCTGCAAAAAGGACAGGAAAAGACACAGGAAAGGGAGAGAGGGAGGGAGAGAGGGAGGAAGGAGGTATGAGGTGGTGTGTGTATATCTGTGTGTGTGTGTGTGTGTGTGTGTGTGTGTGTGGGGGGGGGGGGGGGTGACAGGGGGAGGTGAAATGAATACATGCTGCCTCTCCTTTCTCTGTTATTGAAATGGAAGAGAGAACAAAACCGACCGACATAGGTAAAGGAGTCAGGGAGAGAGGGGGAGGGAAGAGAAGATGGAAGGAGAAAGACAGTAGAAGACTAAAGGACAGATGACTTGATGGCTGGCCATACGTCAAGCCACTAGAATGGATGTTTGGCGGGGAGAGGATCTATAGGCCCCCGCGAAGAGGACGGAAAATAAAGGAAGATTGGATGAAAAACGAACGAGAACAACGGGGGTGGGTGGTTGGACTGTCCCCGACTGTGTCCGCATCAGGAATGTTTGGAATGTGCACTATGCCACGGTGCCATGTGCACGCAACTTGAACCAACTGATCTTTAAGCACATTATCCAGGGAGGGTGTTTGTCGCTGTCTGTGTGTGCATGTGTGTCTGATGAAGAGCCGGTAGGCTCGAAACGTCACGTCCAATGGTGTAAAAAGGAACCATTTTTTTTTTAAAGCTTTGCCTTTATGACCCAGTGTGCAGACTTAATTCTTCTTTATGGATTCTGACCTCAGCCCAGCACCTGTTTTTTAGTGAGTGGATGTGGTTGCTTTATTGTTTGTTTCTGTGTGTAGGTTAACCATGTACTTGACCTCCTGCCTTTGTGTCTCAGTTCCAGTTTGAGGTCGGCCTTCTCATTGCAGTGGTGCTGTCTTCTATGGTGTGTCTCAGTCGCCTGTACACAGGCATGCACTCTGTTCTGGTGAGCTAGCCTCCTTTCGCACGCACGCACGCACACACACGCACACAGAGCTATATAAAACATTCAAATCCAATGCAGGATGTATTATTCATACTAGCGTCTTAGACTGTCTAGCTGAGACTAAACCAGCGCTGATCCAATATGCACTTTATGGAACGGGTTTCATTATGGAATCATGGTGTATATTATCACGGCATCAATGCCACTTAAATAAGAGCTTAGAAACCAATTTCTAGCTCATTTATGACTCATTTAGAAGCAGCGTAAGTGTGAAAGGGCGTGTGAAGTCCTGTTCTTCAGAATTCAGGTCTGTATTAAGATTATAAATTGAAAGTGTTTAAGGGACAAGGGTCCTGAATCAATTATTTTGTGTAGTATTAATTAGTGGCACTGTATTGTTTGTTAACGTTTTTTCTTTTTTTTTTCTCTCTCCCTCTTGCCCTCAGGATGTGATCAGCGGTGCTCTGATCTCAGCTACCCTGCTGTTTCTCACCTACCCTCACTGGGAAACATTTGATCGCTTCCAGCTCACCAGTCCCGTCTCCCCAGTTATGTCGTTGGTGCTGCCCCTCTTCCTCAGCTACACGTACCCCGAGCTGGACCATTACACCACCACACGGGGGGATACCACCACCATTTTAGGGGTAGTAGCTGGGAGCTCTGTTGGATACTGGGTCAACCACCAACTCGGGGAGACTTTTGAGCCCCAGGGAGTGCTGCCGGTCCCATTACCCACACCGACGGCTAGCGTCCTGGCATTAGGCACAGTCCGCGCCCTGGTGGGGATTGTGACATTGGTGGGGACACGACAGATAGTGAAGACGTTGAGCCTCCGGGCGTTATACTCCTGGTACAGAGTGCCACTAAGTGACAACAATGCCAGGAGACGGAAAGAGATTGAAGTGCCGAGCAAGTTTGTCACATATGCGTCCGTCGGTCTGGCCAATTCTATTCTGGTCTGTAGAGTCTTCATCCTACTGGGACTACAATGGTCCAATAGTAACATATTGTAAGACTGTTCTTGTATGTTTCGGATCTGTTCAGATGTTCGCTGCTAAATATCCAAGACATTAATTTTTTTAACCTCACTAGTCCATCTGTCCATCATTCCATTTGGTCCGAAACTAAATAAATTAGGACATTTGTGTTCAATCAATCTATACAATTGTTACGAGTAATACTTTACTAAACACAAATCTCCAAAGCTTTTGTGCTATGCTTATTTTGGAAACTAATGGCTGGATTGCCATAGGATTTGCTGTGCAACTTCATGTTCCCCAGAGGTTGAATATAGAAATCTGCTGATTTTGGTGACCCCATGCCTTTTATGTACTGCCACCCATAGGCCACAATTTCCACTTACAAGATACGCCATCTCAAAATGGAATGGGCAGATTGACATGAAACGTGCTGTGCACATTCATGCTCCTTGGAGAATGAACCTTATCAACTCTGGTGGCTGGATGACCTTTCCTCTTAAAACTTTTTTTTAAACATTAATTTTATTTAAGTACATATACAATAAACCGCAAAGTATACCACCCAATTCTAGCACGAATACTAATCTTACTTAATTACATAATCCCCCCTTCTTATATAAAGGACGCTTTTCAGTGAGGATTTACACATACCCGAGTGACCTGTGAGCTAAATAAAAGTACGCAAACAGCTTTGATCAACGTATAGATCCTACACAAACCAAGTTCAGACCAGTTCCGTTGAACATTTTAACCAGTTTGACTACACTTTCGGCCTTCAAGCTTAGCTCAGTGGTCACAATATATTCATTGTTGATACTCTGTACTGTACATGTATCATTCATTGTTAATAGAATGTACATATTAGTTATACTCATTGGTGATGTAAGTATATTCATACATCTGTTGACTGTACATGCTAATTCATTCATAGCAGTGGTTGCTGCTATAATGCCTGAATTTCCCTGCGGGGATGAATAAAGGTTTATCTTTTAGACTACCTCTTCAAAGTGTGTAGGGTTAGACTGGAAGGAATGCTGTCAGACTTCATTGCAAGGATGCCTGTAGTATCTACCACTGCTTTGAGGGGAAATAAAGCACAAACCATGTAAAAAAAAAACATCCCACACAGATACAAGCTACTATCAGAAAAGATATGCCTTTATTATGAGACATAGGAGAGCTCACAGAAAAACATTTGACCACACACCGGACATTTTCAGTGAAAATAAACTCGTCAGGGGGACGACCTCAGGTTTGGTTGCTGTATAACATTAATTGAACGGCGTAGTGGCTTTTTGTTCCCAACAGTCACTGTCCAGTATGTCATGGACCTACATCACGAGTCATAGTTCCAGGCTGCACATCTCAGCTGCCACCGTTATGACTTTACCGCAGCAAGGGTTGAGTGCGATTCAGATCTTATTGAAGGCCGCCACATCCATGGACTGAACGTAGTCCTCGAAGGCGGTGATGGCCTCTTCCAGCTGATCTGTGCCCACCTTATCATCCTCCACCACGCAGCCTATCTGCAGCTTCCTGATGCCATAACCCACAGGCACCAGCTTGGACTGCCCCCACAGCAGCCCGTCCATGCTAATGCTGCGGACGCACTCCTCTAACTTTGCCATGTCCGTCTCGTCATCCCAGGGCTTGACGTCCAGCAGGATGGAGGACTTGGCAATGAGGGCGGGCTTCTTGGACTTCTTGGCAGCGTACTCGGCCAGGCGCTGCTCCTTGATCCTCACCGCTTCCGCGCTCTCTTCCTCTTCGTCCGAAGCGAACAGGTCGATGTCATCTTCACCGGTGTCAAGGCAGGTGGGGGGAGCTGTAGAGCCGGGTTTTGCCTCGCCACCCAACACGTACTGAGTCTTGGCTGCTGGGAGGCTGGCCCTCTCCCTCTGGAAGGACCGCATGTGGTTGTACCAGCGTAGTGCATGGCAGAGTGTCTTCGAGGGGACGGAAGGGACGGCATCGAACACAGCCATGTCGGCCTGGGAGAGCACAAAGCCCTCGATGTAACTTTTATCCGCCAGGAAGTCATTGAGGGCTTTGAGACCAGCAGGTGTGCTCAGGTCACCAAAGACCGTTTTGGTGCTGGCGGAATAGGTTGAGACTGGGGCGGGTAGAGATCCGTCTTGCGTCAGGAACTTGTGCTTTATGGCCTCGTGCATGGGGACGTCATGGGTGTGGCGGGCTTCCACAGTGTGACCACTGGAAGAACCAAGGCAACAAAGCAACAGTGAAATAATAAGTGAAAGTGCTTAAGAACACTGCATTAACCACCCAGGACAAGCAGCCTCCACTCCAATAGACACAAGCACACACACACATGCACACATCAACCACATCATAAACATGCAACATGATCTTGGTCTTAAAATGTCTTTAATATTAAAATTATGACTTGTATGAAAACACCCCCCCATCACTGAGGTATTAAACACTGCCCCCTGAATTTTAAATTTACAATACTAACACTTTTACAAATTGGTCCATCAATTTTCCATTATTTCAAATGACCACTAATGTGGACCCAAATTCAATCAGTTACCCTCTCAAATAGGAACTATTTATGTATAACAAGTTGTGGCATTAGACCATCTTAATAAATAAATCATGAACTTAAAGGGTGTATTTTAAACAAATCTCCATCTCAGCCTTTCATTGTGAATGAACTAATCTGGAAATAAGGTCATTCCATTCTGGGCTGCGAGAACTGTGGGTTTAGCGGTGCATTTTAACAGGCAGTGGTTTAAGGAATGTGAAATCACAGGAAGGGTTCGATGTCTATCTCCACGGCAGAGCAGGGCATGGTCAGCTCAAAGCGGGTGATGACATCTGGGTGGACCACCCCAAGGCGTCCTATGTTCTTCCCGCGTGCAAAGATGTCTGCGCAGCGGCCGGGAAAAAAGGTGGGATCTGAAAGAGAAAGAAGGATGGGGGGGATGTTGAGATCAATTATTTCTTGAATCAGAAAAGACAGTGAGAGGAAAAAGCTCTTGCTCATCTTATCTCCAGGATGGAACATGAAAACTTTCAGACATGTGGACAGACCGGTCAGAGAGACTTGACTCGATACAGAGTTGCTATGACTACAGCTACCACCTACAGACATGGCAGTCTCCCATGGTGTACTGCTCCTTCCCACGCTGCCTTGCTAATGGGTTCCAGAACCTGCTGTGTCAATGTTCTCTCATAACTATGGATGAAGGCTTACTAAATACACGGGTGGTATTGTGTGTGTGTGTGTGTGTGTGTGTGGCACCAAGTAAGGCTATTTGCCATTTTCCCTGCCTTGTTTGTTGGTGCCGTGTGTCTGTTAAATACATTAAAACCATGTGTGTGCGCAACCACACACGTCATGTACTGGTACTTAGCGAGGGCGGTGCCATGGCAACTATAAAAATAGCCCTGGTACATCTCAAGTGAGGAATCGGTCAATGAAAACGTCGCTTCCACCCACATCCCTCGACTTGTTGAGTGGTGTCCTCTAACGCGTGGCTTCCGGCGCATCCCAAGGTCACTGACTGAACACCTATGCCAATTAAATTGATCACAGCGCCTCGCTCCCGAGTGCCGAGTGCACAAGGGCCGGGGCCCTGCATTGGACACACTTGTTAAGTGGAACGCAGGCATCTGCTCCTTAAGTGGCTTCTTCCTCCACTACCAATCCCCCCCGAGTCTCTAACTCTCTGTCTTTCCCTCTCTCCACTACTCTTTTCATCTGGCTGTCTTTAGCTCTTCGCTCTGTCTCTATCTTGCGCTCTCTCTTCCAGGCTCTTCGGTCTTCCCAGGCGGCCTCTTGAGTGGAGGCAGGAAAACTAGCTGACAGCTATTCCCTTATCCACTCGCTCTGCGGTACATCTCCAGACAACACCCCCCCCCCCGCCAAACCACCCAACTCCAGCTCCAGCTGTGGTCACTCAAGAGCTGGGTTGGAGTGGACGTGTAGGGGGAGAGTGGTAGTGGTGGTGGGATGGATGGATGGATGGACATATGCTGGGTGAGGGGGCGAGGAAGGTGTGTGTGTGTCAGTCAGGTGAGCTCTTAGAAGGGGTCATGACCTTGTAATTGGGTTAAGGGCATACTGACATATGGAGGGAGATTTAGAATAATGCATGGAAAGGAGAGGGAATACTGCACTAGAGACAGAGTGAATACACAGCTCTGTGACTGGCTATGTACTGTACAGACACAGTAAGTAATAATAATAATACATTTTATTTGTAACGCACTTTATATTTGAAACAAATCTCAAAGTGCTACAGGTTAAAAATAAAAAAAATAAAGAAGAAAACAACAATAAATATAAAACAGTGAAATGAATCAACTTCAAATCAAGTCAGCAAAACACAGTAGAAGTTTAAAAAGATAAAACAACTACATCTCTATCTAGGCAAATGCCTTGTTAAAAAGAAAGGTTTTAGGCCCCTTTTAAAAGTGTCAATGGACTGTGGTGCTCTCAGATGGTCCGGGAGGGCATTCCACAGTCGAGGAGCAGCTGAGCAGAAGGCCCGATCCCCTATGGTGCGGAGATTCGTTGTGCAGGGCTCGAGTGCGTTTGAGTTTCTAGAGCGGAGTGAGCGGGTGGAGTTCGGGGGGGTTGAGGAGTTCCTTTAGATAGGAGGGGGCATTGCTGTAGATGCACTGATGGGTGAGGAGGGAGACCTTGTACTCGATCCTAACAGAGATGGGAAGCCAGTGTAGTGAATGGAGGATGGGTGTGATGTGTTCGTATTTCCGCACTCTCATCAGGATCCTAGCAGCACTGTTAAGGATGTACTGAAGCTTCTGGATGCTCTTGCTAGGGATCCCGATGAGAAGTGCGTTACAGTTACTCTTGAAGTAAAGAGCCTCGCCATCGAGGTAGGCCGCTACAGGCAGGCCTGGCTCCCAGGAGAAGACAGACTGCTCACACATTGCACACAAGATGAGATGGAAACTCAGCTGCACTTCATAACTACCTGCCAACTGTACACAGACTACCCACAGATTACAAACACCCAAAGAGAGTTTCACATGACAAATTTAAAAAATAAAAACTCCCTATATGTACAGCAATGTGCACACATACTATGAATGTATGTTTTTAATAGCAAAGCATATTTTTTTAAATGTGCAAGGTAATTTTACCTACAATGTTGCAATGTTACATTGTTTAAAGTATGCCTAAATCTTTATATTAATTGTACGTGCATTTTTTGTTTTAGTTTTTGACACTTTTTTGGCAATATAAATGTGTTTCTCACGCCAATAAAGTCCCTATGAATATAATTGAATTGAGAGAGCGTGTGCGCGTGTGTGTGTGTGTGTGTGTGTGTGTGTGTGAGAGACAAGTCGGTGTTTGTGAGAAACCAGGCAGCAGGCGACATGACTCACTCTCTCTCCCCCACTGCAGACATCACATGCTTTCACCCTTCTCTCTCTCCCTCCTTTTTTATATCTCTCCATCAATCTGTCCTCATCCCTCTTTCTCTCTCACCCATCTGCCTCTTCCTCCTGTCTCTCTCCCTCCATCACCACCATTCTGTCTTTCTCTCTGCCCCCACTTCTTTCTTTCTCTCTTTCTTTCCCTCCATCATCATCTCTCTCTCCCTCAATGATACTTGAGCCCATTGATTTGTCTCCTGTCTGATTGGACCAGCAGAGACATATAGATATCCTGTGGTGTGACCTTGGAGGGAGGGGGGAGAGAGAGAGAGACAGACTGACAGAGACCAAGAGAGAGAGACCATAAAAAGAGGATTGTATGTATGGATAGGGAGAGAGAGAAAGTATGGACAGACAAAGGGAGAGAGAAAGAGAAACGGAGAGAGAGAGAGAGGAAGGTATGTACAGACAGAAAGAGGGGTGAGAGAAGGAGAAAGTGAGGAAGAAAGGAAGGCAGTGAAAGGGGGGTGGGGGTGAGAGAGAGAAAATCAAGTCCAAAACCTAAAATGACTTATGAGACCCACAGGAGATCATCTATTTTCACTATTCATCGTACGACAAACCAAACCAAACGTAAAGCTGTTGGCATTGGTAAATAGATCACCATTAGGAGATGGACAGTAGGGACAGTGGGAATACATTTTCATTTAATTTAATTAATGTTTTCAAGTTAAATGTGCTTTTAGCGGGCGACAGATGATGAGCGAAAACGGCTTAATGCAGTGAGGAGAAAAGCTTTCAGAGACAAAGCTTCTTAAGTTTTTATTTTGTCTTGTCTAATGGAAAGATGGAATGGAAAGGTTTGGGTAAACCAGCTGCTTCATGACGCCTGGTATGAGCACACCAACTCTCACTCTTCTGTCCTACAAAGTCACATTCAATCACAACCTCCTGAGCAGAGACACATGGTGCTGTGGTCTGCAAACAGCGCTAGCTGACAGCCCACGAGCCCACATGCAGAGAGTATTTTACAGTGGGGAGGCCATCTCAGACTGGGGATTGCCTCTAGTATTGATGTTTATGCTCATGTGACCTCACAAGAGATATTAGATCAATGTGTATCTATTTATAGGTTGGATTCATGCAGAAAATGAATATTAAACTCATTTGACCCAGATTTGTTTCTCTATACCTTAAAGGGGTGGTTCACCCCCAAAATAACTTTTTTTCTATTGATTACTGACCATCTGGAGCCTTGAATTCATAGATATTTTTTTGTTTTTGTCACATTCCTAAGCCAATAATTTGATTATAATAAATGTGTCCCCATTGATTCCGGTAGGAGACACAAATGCATTTGTGTCTCCTACCGGAATCAATGGGGCTAAATTTATTATAATCAAATAATAAAGGAAGGAATGCGACAAAAACAAAAAAATATCCATGAATTCAAGGCTCCATGGGGTGAGTAATCAATAGAAAAAAAGTTATTTGGGGGGTGAACTACCCCTTTAATGCACATTCTATATTCCAGACACTAGGCTACCACCACGTCATGGGGTTTTATCTTTATTTTAGTCTTATATCTTTATTGTTATGTTGCTGTTAGCACACTATTGCTGACCTTAGCATACTTTCATTTCGCTGCTTGTATCGGTATGAGTAGTGACAAATAAATCTTATTGTTTATGATTCTTGATTCATATTTGCAGGTTTAAAGGAACTAGTCCAACCCGGTCGACGCATCCGTGGGGGGATATGCGCACATGATCTGGCAACCCGGGAGGCAGTTCGTCCCATAGCTCGCGGGGCCATCCCACAGCTGGGCAGCCCCGTAACCATGGCGATGGTCTCACCACCCTACCTACCTACCACTACAGAGTATTGGCAAATTATAGGAGGATATTATGGCATTCTTGAGCGGTGTAGCCGCTCCTATAAGTGGGTTTGGGACCCATCCTTGGCGAAAGTTTTTCTTTCCGTCGCGAAAATGTGTCTTTCGCTGTACTGTGATTGGCTGATTGGCTGTGACGTACTGTGATTGGCTAGCGAGACGCATGATGAAATTAATAACTCATAAATAGCACCACTCACTTCAAAAAAAAATCCTTTTTTTTTTAAGTGAGCTTCCATCACTGTGATGACCACTGTTATTTTTGAGCACCGAGCGGTGCAAATATACAAGTGTCATAGAAAAGGGTCTGAATACTTATCTTTGCAGGACATGCTGTGATTGGCTAGCGAGACACATGATGTCATTAACTTAAAACTTCGCTCATAAATAGCACCGCTCACTTCACACTGGGTGTGATTTTTCAAACTGCATACAGAAAAAACACCAACTATCCTTGGCCATCTTCTATGCATCTCTTGGTATCACTGCAAGAACTTGACCTAGTTCCAGGAACCACTTATTTTGAAGGCAGTAGTGTCCTGCAAAACAACACACTGCAGCCATACTCATATAGGATGAGCTAGAGTACACTGCTCACTAACCATGCGAGACATGATTGAGAGCACCGGGCGAGGAAGATTCTGAGATATTGGAAGAAAGAGAATGTCATAAAGCTGGGTATTGTAGTACTCATTGTTCGGACCAGGGAAAGTTCTAGCAGTGGTAATGAGCGATATGGAGAAAATGGGCAATTGTAACTGTTACTGTTGCTTTTTTTTTATGCATTTCATATGATAAATTAACGGACATTAGGTTGGAAAATGAATAGGGTTTAAAAATGATCTGGCTCTGGGATTGTCCTTATCCCGGGGAAATCCATGCTTTTGAGGGTATTTGCCAAGAGACTCAGCACCACTATATCACAACCCTACTTTTCTGGCTGCTCTCCCTCTCCCAGGGGGCCTCTTACCGTCTGCAGCCTGGATGTGGTAGCCTTCTCCCCGCACTCGCTTCACCTCCAACAGCTGCATGACGCGGTCCAGCAGGCCGAGGATCAGCTCGAAGCCTGAGCTCTTGTAGTAGATGGCGCACAGACGCCGGCTGTTCCTGGCCCCTACGTCTGGAGGAAGGAGGAAGAGAGCAGGGGTGAGGGGAGGGACACGGTGTGCGAGCAATCTTCAACAAAGATAACCTTTTTGTGTGCGCTTTGCGTCATCTGGCAGAGGAACAGGTTTTTGTGTGTGCGACTGTGTGTAATCTTTAACCACTTAAGCTCTATTTCAACGTCATCTTCAATAGAACATCCACAAGCTCACAATCTGCTTTTCGAAAATAGCACTGAGAGCTTGTAGATGAGCTATTTTCGCTCTTTACAAATGTTTGAAAAAGTTCGACTCTAATGACATGCCCAAAATAGGGACGATGGTTAACCCTTTAAGACCTGAGGCGATTCTTTAAAAAAATCAAAATCCTAACAGTTTTTCAAAAATAATGTACAAAATATTTTTTCACGATTTAAAAAAAATAGCAGATCTACAAGCTCATAGCGCGGCACTCGGTGCCGCGCTATGAGCTTGTATATCTGCTATTTTTGAATAGCTAAAGAATTCTAAAGTGACACAGATGCGTTCCAGGTCGAAAAAGATCTGTGCCTTAAAAATGTTATCTGTTAACAGGCATGGGTTTCCCGTATGTGTGTTAAAGTGAGTAAGTGACAGAAACAGTTTATGTTAATTATCTCCCCCACACAAACTAGCATCACACCTACAGTACACACCTTTGCTGTCATCCTTTAGCACCACATCAGAGATCTCAAACAACTTGAGTGGTAGAGGCATCTGCCTGTTGGCTGCCACAGTCTTCAGTAGGCCAGGCAAAAGGGTGGTGCGCGCCACCTGGTGGAGAGACATTGTGCTGACATTATAAACAGAACCATGTTTGAGAGTCAGCATGCCAGGAGGACAAACAGCTCACTCTGGTGGTGGAAATCCGACTAATCAAATAGAAACCACAATTCAATGTTGTTTTTTACAGTCCACACACAAAGTAAAATCCTGTGTTCATTTAACAGAAAAATTGGGTACCTTTTTGGATTACCCAGAATGGTCTGTTTTTACAATGTACACTCAATAACTATAATCCATAAGGTTCTATTTGTAGACTTGAATTCAAAAATATATTGACAAAAAAAAGACTCCTAGATCCATGTTTATATTATAACTTCGCTGTCAATTGCAGATCAGCTGTTTTTGCGTGACAGCGTCATATGATAAAATAGGGCATTCATTTATGAAAATCATAAAAAGATAAATATGGATACAATTTTTCTGCCCAACAGCGATGATAAGGTAGAAAGAGAGGAAACCACATAAGGACAGTTATTTAGCAGCTCTGGTGCATCCTCTTAATTTGCCAACTACTAAATACACACTTCAGAATAATGGAAGTGTTGACTTTTCAGAGGTTCATAGTAACCAACCCTTCACAGTACACCTGTATATACCTACTCACTAATTAACGTCTTTCCATAGAGACTTCCAAAGGAAGTTTGTCAGGCGTACTCAGTAGCTAGGGCTACATGAGTCAAATTTAATCAGTCTGATTGATTCCCCCTTAAGTTTTTAAATAAATAAAATGATCAGATAAGGTGACCCGTTTACATGCGCCACACAGTTATCAGAAAGGGTTCTTGCATATGTAACAGCAAATCAAACACTTCACTACAGGCTACAGAAAAAGATGGATCAACTTTGAGTGCTTGACACCATTATGGATTTAGTAATGTGCTTTCTACTGAAGCTTTCTACTGAAACTTCTTTTTTTTATAATGTCAAAAGCCTGTGAAGTCAATGTGTATGGGACTTATTTTTATTTTCACTAACCCAGAATAAACCCCATATGTGCAGTGCAACCGGCAAGCATGGATTAAATATTGAATTTAAAACCCCTGCCTCCAATGCAGTTAATTGTGCAAGTTGTCTTGAACAAACTAGAGAGCAAGAGAGCTGCGCTGAGACATTCCAACCGTAGAAAGTAATTGTAAGGCGTTTAAAGGACAGACTTTCTGCGGTCAAACAGATTATAAAAGGGTCCTTTCTAATAGAATGACATTTCTATTATATGGACCAGTTAATGCTGATCAAGGTGGTTACAGGTGACATTTGTATTCTGATTGGGCTATTATTCTGATTATTAGTGGAATAAAACGTTTCAGGTAAAATGCAGGTGGGGAGTCAGTATCAGACCTGAAACTCGGCAGTCTTGGGGTTGGAGATGTGAGCAGCCCTGGTCTCGGAGAGCTTCTTGCCAAGCTTGTCTGCTATGTCTTCTTGGGAACACTAGAAATAGAGAGGAGGGACAAATTACTCAATGGAGGCACATTCTCCTGGGAGCGAGAACAAGCAGCTGGAAGCATCCCTTACCAGAGCAAAGGTGAGGGCCTCTGTGTACCCAGCAGCAGCCAGGTCCTGTCTCAACAGCTCCGTCAGCTTATTTAGAGGAAACTGTGAGAACAGACATGATAAGTGACATGGGTATTTCAGGTACACATTAACCCATTGATACCTGGAACGCATCTGTGTCACTTTAGATGTCTTTCGCTATTCAAAAATAGCCGATATACAAGCTCATAGCGCGGCACCGAGTGCCGCACTATGAGCTTGTAGATCTGCTATTTTTGAAACATCTTGATTTTTTTATCCAAAAACTGTTATGATTTTGATTTTTTTAAAGAATCGCCTCAGGTCTTAATGGGTTAACCTTCCTTTGATTTCCTACATCACTGTATGACATAAAATGACATAAAATATCAGAAACTGAAACCTGTCACTTTGCTGTTAGAAGGTCAATATCAGTCACCAGGACCAAGGATGGGTGTTTTTACCCATCATGGGTAAAATGGAGTTTGAAGTGATAATGGGCTTGTATAGGAAGGGGGTATGTCAGATGGAATGAATATCAAATATCTATACTGAATCAAGCAACTTAAAAACGGTCTGGGGTGCACACAAAAGCCTGAGTAGACGTTAAAATGACCCCAAACATGTTTGAAAGTGAAATATCCCTTTAACTAAAACATTTATAAAAAAGGTAATAAAAGCAATGTGTTTGCATCTGCATACACATGGATTTGTAATCTACTTTCCATTCTAGGGAAATGATTCAAAGGTTGAGGGACCGCTTTGTGGAGTCTTGTGTCTTTGCAGAAGGGCCAGTAGCTGATGTCATAAATACTGTATGTCTACAAAAGCATTGATGAATGAGGCTTGCCTGGAAAGGCTTCCTTCTGTGGCTAAAGGGCAAACATACAGCAGAGGTTCACCTCCTGGAAGGAGCCCTGAGGAGCATTTTACGGCTTCCGACATGATGTCCATCAGCATCAGGTGTCGGTCACAGAGCTTTTAGAGAATTCCTCATTTAACCCTGCTGTTCCAAGTCCACCCAGACTCTCTACTCTCTGAAGCCAACACGCTCTTTCAGCTTTCTGACTGTTCTATTTGGAATGATGCTTCTAGAGAAGGCAACAGTAGCACCTTACATGCACCAAAGAGGGTTAGGGTACTTCAAGTTTATAACTTTCCCAAATCATAATTATTGTGTTATTCATCCGATTGCCTGACGTCAAGACCTTATGATTACCTCCCTACTGTTGAAATTTTTGTGGTTTATTCAACTTTGTTACACCGTTACTGTTTCTGGTCAAACGTGCCATTTTGACCGAAATTAATGGGTAAGACTATATCCAGTAGATGGAAAACACTCTCTCTCTTAGCCTGGGACCAGACGAATCTGCGAGTGCAAAAAAACATTGCACTCTGCGATCTGGGTCTGGCACCGCTCCGTTGTGAATCCATTTCCTGCTCCAGAAGACGTGGGGGGCCAATCAGGGCCCAGTATTCGAATATGGGAGACTGTAATTGGTAGTTGGTTGTAGGTCTAACCAATTGCGTCGAGGGCCATTGTTTTGATCCCGCCCCTTGGGAAAAAAAACGTCCTCATGGAAGCACCAGACTCATATCCACGCAGTGATATAGTCTGGCTACGCGAGTGTCTCTCTCATTAATCCCATGCATTACAGGACAACATAGAGAGATCAGTACGTTTATAAAGAATTATATGAAATGCATGTGTTACCTTTGTGACTAATTGGAAAACACATTGCAATGATGAAATCAATGATGAAATCAATGATGAAATCAAACATGAAATAGGAGCTTATTACAAGTATCTGCGGGTTGCCAGTAGTGCAGAGTCTGCAGACGCACCCCAGGGAGAGGATATAATGAAATAAGATGGCACTTGGTCGTTTTTGAATGACAGTCCATTACTTTAAGAGGTGAAAACACAAATAAGCTACCAGTCTAGTCAGCGAGGTCTATCATATACAAACATAATCTAGGGATGTATAGGAATACAAAAATCACAACTCGAATTTGCCCACCCAGATGGTATCGATTTGTTAAATTTGGGGTCTTGGCCCATGGACTATGTATCCTCTTCTTCACACAGGTTCCAAATGATACATTCCCCTATTGAAATGCAACCAGCCAAGTGTTTGGATATGCGGTTCTTTTATGGAGTAGAACATAAACATTTCATTAGCAACGCTGCTTGGCAGTTACACTGAAACCTGAACACAGTTGATAATCATTCAGAAGTTGTTTTCAGCCATTTCTAGGGTTTGAGCCCTGAATGGAATGTTTTGGGAAAATTATGTTTCCAAGTTCACTCGTGCCAATATGAAACCAGAACCCAGAAATGACTGAGTGATTATTGCACCAACAACGGAGAGTGAGTGACTGAGTGAGTCAGACAAAACACAACAGAAATCCAGGTACCTGATTGGCCACAGTGTAGGTGCGCGGTGTTGTGCGTGGGATGTTGTTGAAGCCGAAGGCCGTGGCGGCGTCCTCCATGATGTCACAGGCGTGGATGACATCAGGGCGTGTGGGGGGTATCTCCACCTCGATTTCATCCCCGACCCCCGTGACCTGGGAGCTCAGGCACATCCTGGTCAGCAGCTGGGCAATGCGCTCCGTTGACTCACTGAGGAACAGAACCACATGCTCAATCTCATTCCCATTCAAGTTCTAATAATACTCCAATAAGGGAAATTCAAACAAAAATGCAACAAAAGATGAACTCAAAAATGATTTGGGGGAAAAACAACAAACTCAACACAACATCACAACACAAAATCTTGAGTTATAAGTTGATGTTTTCAATTGCAAATATACTGTACAGCTTGAGTGCTTTCCTAGGATTCTTGAAAAAAGCACCTATGATCATAATTTAGATATTTATTTAAAGAGAAGCATTAGTCTGCACCCATTTGTACTTTTTATTGGGAAAGACAGCAGGAAAGCTCAGAGGGACACAGTGTATAGAAATAGAGAAGAGGCAATAAATAGAAAGGTTCTGGTAGGATTCTATCCAAGATCAGCACATGTACCCCACATGTGCTTGCAAAAAGAAAAAAAAATCTTAACCACTTCCATCGCACTTAGTTTCACTGACCTGATGCCAACTTTACGGTTGATGTAGTCACTGGACAGCCTCTGCTTCCTGTAGGCTAGCTCCTACAATCACAATGAAATGACCAGAGAATCATGAGGGCTTCTTCTCACCAATAAGCTGTATCAGGAAAAACACCCTGGAGGCTGACTGAACAAGATAAAACTGTATTGATCTGTGAGGTGAAATCTGATACGGATTAGCAGTCGATATAGATAACAAGCAGCAATAGAAAGCAAACACACACATCAGAACAAAGACAGCAGGCCTATATGACTTCAAATCAATCACAAAATAATTTCAAATTTCACCCTCGATTATGATTAATGAATTATTTTATGCGCTTTTTCTTCTTTTTTTACACTGCCCTCACAGTTCCCTGACAAGGTCTGTACTGCAAATATGCTAAACTAATTAAGTCATAAATATTTTTTTACAACAATGCTGCATGTTGATAACTTGTAGATCTGTTATTTTTGGGTTGCGACACAGCTTTTTACCAGAGCGATGTAAACAATGAGAGACTGGCCGGTGGCGAAAACTCAGTTCAAGTCAATTCCTCTTCCATGTTTTAATGGTGATTGGCAGGCAATTCAAATGAATCCAATAACCTTATTAGGCAATCAATGGATATGCACCAGTGATTTTATTTAAATTACATAACTCTCAAGTCTCAACACATGAGCGCATGCATTCTGGAAATCATTAACTGAATTAACCATCGTGAGCAAGATTCCCCAAGCTGGGGAGAGGTTCTAAATGTCAATTTCGATACATTTCCGGTTAATTGCCCAGCCCTAAGTGTAGGGGCACACTGGTAATAGTGGACCAGATAAAGTAGTATATACCATATAAGCACAAAGACCCCAGTTTAATTTCTGGCTTGAGGCTGGTACAGCGTGACTTTCCCCTCGTCTGCCCTCAGTCTCTCTACTGTTGAGTCTATAATAGATTTTTATTATGGTGTCACTACAATACTACTTAACTTTGTATAATGGTTCATTTTTATTATTGCTGAAGTTGCATGATAAACTCAAAGCTCAATCATTTCAATGTACATTGACTGTTATTGTGCAAATAAGAAAAAAACTTTGATTTGATGTGAAACGCGAGTGATTTAAATACACTACCGGGTACATGCAGATTCTGCCGTCTGGGTACACCACCTCCGCCTCCTCTACCCTGAGAGAGACAAATAGATATAGATGCATACACATATTAAGAGACAGAACCCAGTGACAAATATACAGTTATACAGTGACAGAACAGAAAGAATGTCAACTTTACAGTCTCATTTTGTGGATGAGCAGAGAAGCACAAAGATGTTGTGTCTGTTGTTCAGAACTCACATGAAAGGCAGTGAACAGTACTGGCTGAACATGGTCACCATCATGTCCAGAACAATCTTTGCCTGGAAGGAAACATAGTCATGTTCGTTTAAGTTCAGTGGTTAACAGCTACAGTATCAGAGGCATTGTGTCATGCATTCCTGAGTCATACCTTGGTGAGGTCTGTGGCCGTGCACTCGATGAAGACATTTTTGGTCTTCAGGGAAATTTTGGAACGATCCCCTGCAAAAAAATAATAAAAGAACTGTCAATGACAATGGCTGCAATTAACAATTCTTTTCATAGGCGTTTAGTCTGTCAATTGTTAAGTAGTGTTTTTCTTTGCACTCTACTTTAGGAGACTATTTACCCTGTCGTTTGTTGAACCAGATTCATGCATTTACTCTGATCTTGCACTTGTAAGTCACTCTTGATAAGAGCATCTAAATGGCTAAAAAAAAAATTATCAATGAGGTTGATTTCTCACATAAAAGGGCAGGGAAAGGCACATTGAAATGTTTAAGCAAAAGTAAAAATTACCCAGCAGTAAAAAACATTTTCTTTTTATAATAATGGAACAAAGACATGTATTCAGAAATAATTTAGATTTTTTACATGATACTGTAATATCAAACCAATGATTTGATTTCTAAAATATAAGCAGATACATTTTCCAATCAATTGTTTCATCCGTACAAATAACCACTCTTAAGTATTGAGAGGTGAGGTACGTGAGATGTGTATACCATAGTTTGACAGAGAGGGAGGTGGAAAGAGACATGAAAACCGCAGTATTCACCGTTTATGATGGGTGGCATGGACAGAACAACACCGTTGCTGTCATAGATCACTGGGTACAATGGTTTATCTTCAATGATGTGAAGATAGTGCCTCAAGTGGCTGTCTGTCTGTATGGAACATAACCACACCTCTGAGTTAGCAGCACCATCCGCAATAATTACCTCTTCCTGTCAAAAAAACAATCGCTGCTTACCTTATAGAGGCTCATAAGTTCTGTAGCAGTGTACTCTTTGGTCTGGTTGAGGGGTTTGAAGCAGATGTCACCAGGGGGTTTAGCTGTGTAGGTGAAGGGGCCTGAGATGGTGTCCAGGTCATGAGTTCCAATGGCCACCAATGCCCTTTTCCTGGAAGTAATTTATGAGTTCATCTCAGTTAACGCTAACATGATAAAAGGTACAAATATGGATTTCAAACCTTTCCCAGCTTCTATTTTCTCAAGATGATCTCTAAAGGTCTAAACTGACTTTGCAGGCTATTGCACTCAATTCAATTCAAGTGTTTTGGTCTGTCAGCTGTTTGTTATTCAGTGTGTTTTATATTGCATGTACTTGTGAAAGCCATGTTGAACTTTGGTAGAACCTTGGACTGCATAGCTAAATGGACATGATTTAAATGTCCAGTCAAGCAACTGAACTTATGAAACCCCTTGATTTAGAATATTTTAGGGCGCCATGTCTATGTTTGTACTGGTTTGAGAGGGAAAAACACTTTGGTAGCACTCAGGAAATGGTCATGATCACATGCTTTTCACAAACCACATCCACCAACAGTAACCATTCCACAAGACTTTCATACCAAAGGGAAATCCCACACATGGAAAACAATCCATAATAGGCATGTGTTGAGTTGTGTTGGGAGGCCACAGGGGTAAAGTAACAAAACAAAGTGTTCATTTAACTCAAGAGTGTAAAAAATGACTGAGGGTCTTTAGTCTTTTACTATGCACAGGTGATGGTGATGTAGAGGAATCATGTCCGACCTGCAGATGTTCTGGTGGAGTTTGTCCTGCAGTTCGATGAAGCTGTCATAGCGCTCCTGGGTGAAGGTAATGTCCCTCAACACAGCTGCCACGGCGTGGGGTCGTACTGCTGCGGTCTGCGCACACACACACACACACACACACATACACACAGGACAGTTAGGACCTCAGCTACATACTGTATGGAAGTGACCCAGATTCTAACCAGCTAACAAAATATGAGCGGCCTTACTGTTGGCTTATATATCGCATATTGCATATGCTTTATTATCATAAAGCAGTGGTTCTCAAAGTGGGGTCCAGGGACCCTCCAGGTTCCTTGAGGGGGTTCCAAATGGACCCGTACAGGTCTATAACTCTGGGAGTGCACACATGAAATTAAATGGACCCTGTACACTCTCAGAGTTATGGGAGTCCTCGACATTTTAAAGTTTGCAAACCACTGTCACAAAGCCTTTGTTTGTTAAATAAAAGGAGTAGATTCCCAAGTTTTCCACCCACCTCCTGAGAGATGATCAGCCTCTGGGGCTCTCCGCTGGCTGGCCTTACACGCCTGTAGCGAGGGGCCTCCATCCTGGAACACAGACGCAACATCAGCACAGCCACAAAAGCAACATTCAAGCATCCAGTAAGTATTGTAACGACGAGCACCCAAAAGAAAGCATACCGCTGCCGCACAGCTCCAAACAAAGTCCAACTCACTTGTCCTTGAAGACCTGCAGTCCACGGACCAGGCCCTCCAGACACAACAAGTCATAGCGGTTAGCCGGCACATCAATCTTGTACAGTATGACATCAGATGCCTCCGACGCCTTGGATCCGCCCTGCTCGCGGCTTATTAACTCCTTCTCAGAGGTCTGTGTTGAGGTAAGGCATATGAATGTTTAGGCAATACAGTATGTGGCATGTTGATATTAGATATTCTCTTTCCTAAAAATTTGTCTTGAGGCCTTTCTGCTTAATTAGACAGAAAACCAGAGACAGGAAAAGTGTTGGCAGAGAGAAAGGATAACATGACACAAGTCATAAGCAGAATTTGAGCAGAGCAGCACATCGTAATTAAATCTGTGCTTAGGTGGAATGCATACTGGTTGAGCCAGCAGGGTGGCCCATTTATTATGTTATCATATATATATATAAAACAGTGTTGTGGTTGATCCAGGAAATGACATACAGCATTAACAAAGTTAGAAGAGTATGACAGGAGAATTATTAAAAGATGACAATATAAATGCAGTAATAGAATAGAGCATGTATATAATGTCTATAATGTTAGAAAGTGGGATAATTGTTTTTTGATAAAAACAGAGAATCCTGGCCCTCAACTGTAAAAAGTAGGAAACAGCCTTTATTAACACAAGGCAAACTGCAACCGACCTCAAGCGGTCTTCATCAAGGCGAAAATCAGAAAGTGCTTTACAAAAAAGGCAAAAAACAGAACAAAACTAGAAAAGTTCTACCAGGCCATGTTGCCTAATGGGCCCGCTAACTAGTTTAGAAGGCAGTCATAGCCAATTGGAAACAGATTTTTTTTACTGATACAGCTTGATCGCATGACTCCAGAGATAATCTGCAATTAGTAGTAGCAAAAGTTCATTTTCAAGAAAACACGAAATTTCTGAAAATCTGTTGTTACAGCGCCACCATAAGGCAGATTTCAAAGATAGTCTCTGGGCTGGCCATCGGCCATCCGGCCTGGCAGACAATAATGCATCAGGCATTAATGCATGTATATAAAACGTAGTAAGAAATAAAAAAAAATTGGAGATCAAACAAGAAGTTACAAATTACAAGACCTTTCAATCTATGGAAAGTAAGGCCTTTAGATACAAGTATGTTTATAGAGAACACTGATTTAGCAAGTCTGAACTCCTAAGGCAGGTCGTTCCACTGTCGGGGGGCCCTGACAACAAAGTCACAGTGACCCTAACCAGTGAGGTGACCACAAATTGCAGTGAAATACTCAGTTAATTTAACTGAGAGTGTGCATGGAACCAAATGGACCATTACAATTCCATATGGTTCCATTTGTACGCTCTCAGCGTTAAATTATTATACATTATAGCTACAGGATGGATCCATGCAAGTGCAGTAATCATCTTAATATTGTTAAAGGTAGTGTAAGTGATGTTTTTTCTTTTTTTACAAAAGTCAACACTCAATATTCTGATAGTAATCATTGCTATAGTGTTTGTTCAGTAACAGGGGTCTCCCGTCTCTCCAACTCAAACAGAAAATGACTCTTTCATGTGGGTTGCCAATTTCACCATATCAGGAGAGAGAGTATCCATATCAGCTTCCAATTTCAAATGTGTCTGCTCTTTTCTTTGTCATCATCACTTCCAAGTTCCAATTTCACTTGTTTATCCTGTATGAGTTCTCTCTCCTAATTGGATAAAACTGTTGTCCTGACTCTTGAGTCCGACCTGAAAATGTATTTTCTGTTTACTAAAGAGCTGGAGAGACCCCTGTTAGTGGATAAACTCTCTAGTGACTAGAGTGTTTGTTCACTAACAGGGGTCTCCCCATAGACTAGAGTCTAGTAGTCTAAATCAGAGTATAGAGCTATTTAACTCTTATTTTCACAACAATAACCTGAACCTGCCTTTAACAGGGCACTAAATATTAATAATAATAAGACAGAGCTCTCCTAGAGACACCATTCACTTACTATTTCATCCAGCTCCAGGCCAAACTCAAAGCACAGCTCATCAAACTCTTCATCAGCTAAATAAAGAGTAAAAGGAAAGAGAAATGTCACATAACGTTCTATAATCCAGCTTTAGCCGCAAGCAACTCTTAGTTTCTATTTTTAATATCCGGGATCTAGAGTTGCAATACCAACCCTTGACAGAGAGCCCAAACAGAAAAGTCCTGTCTGATTGTATTAAACAACGTTAAACTCACCAACATTACAGCTGTACGGAAAGCTTGAATTATCCTCCTTCTATTAAGTATTTTTTTCATTAAAATCCACCATAGACATGTTATGAGCTACTTTATGTCAATATTATTTTTCTAAATGATGGAGTTTGGAAGCGCTCGTTGGAAATCACTCAACGGTCCTGCTGCCTCCCGTTTCTAAATGTCTCATAATACAGGAGGTAGCAGGACGTTGCGTTATTGATAACGAGCGATTCCAAACTCTGACACATAGAAAAATAATCACCTGCACGGAATTTAATGACATAAAGTAGCTCATAACATGTCTATGGTGGATTTTTATGAAACAAAAACTTTGGAGATACAAAGAGGATAATCCAAGCTTTCCGTAAAGCTGTAATGTTGGTGAGTTTAACGTTGTTTCCAGATGTTAAAAATATAATCTAAGAGTTGCTTGCGGCTAAACCAGCCTTAGTTTGTGATCTGGTGTGATTGATTGGTGTACTTAATTTAGTAAGACATGAGAACTATGGAATCGGATCACTGCCAATACTCCTAACTTCAAATAAAGGTTTCAGAACCTTGAAAACCTTTTTTGCAAGACTGAAAACTCGTTTCGAATCTCTGAAAAAATATTTGAATCTCTGAAAAAAGTGTTGAATCTCTGAAAAAAGTGTTGAATCTCTGAAAAAAGTGTTGATAGGCCGAAAAAAAAATTCAAATCTCTGAAAACATATTTTACAGTGTTTCGCCAACACATTTTCAGAGTTTCAAATTTGTCACAAACACACTTTCAGAATATGCATTTTGGCACTGTTCTACCTGGGTATTATTTTGTTTTCCATGTTTGAAACCTTGTAAACTCCTGACTTAAAATAAAGGGTTCAAAAGGTTTGAAAGGTTTGAAAACTCGTTTTGAATCTTTGAAAAAAGTGTTGATAGGCTGAAAGTGTTTCTCAAATCTCTGTAAACACATTTTACAGTGTTTCGTCAACACATTTTCAGAGTTTCAAATTGGTCACAAACACACTTTCAGAATATGCATTTTGGCACTGTTCTCCTTGGGTATTATTTTTGTTTTCCATGTTTGAAACCTTGTAAATGGGGATCGTTTTTGAAACTAGCAACTTTATTGTTGAAAGACTGGGAAAAAAATTCAATGGTTAAACTTTATTTTGAAACTGTGATTCAGCGTCACACACACAGCAGCACACTCTCCTCAAATCTCTGAACGCACGCAGCAGCAGCAGAGGCAGAGCCTCAGAGGCATGCAGGTGCTGAAACTCTGAAACATTCTACTCGAAACATCGCAGGGAGGCGGGGGGGAGCGGAGGCGGGACCAGAGGCGGGTCCGTTTGACGTCCATTCCAATCACATTTTGTATTTACTGGGCTGGGTGGGACCAACAGCGGTCGGCCAATGACTGACGCTCATAGGGGATTGTCAGACTGCTCAGCCAATGAAAACCCACAAGATAGCCTACACGTCGCTATTCAAGGATTATTATAATAATAATAATAATATCATCATTATTCATTGCGCACTGGTCCAATACAATACAAACCAATGCGCTGTTGCGCATATCTAAACACACCCACAGCCTGGCACACAACATTCTATCTTCTAATTCTCCAGGAATGTCTGTGATTATAATTGTCCTATTATCAGCAGATGTGAGAGTGTCAATCAATTCCTTGTGTCAATTGCGTTTACATAAGATGATAGTCTATTCAAAGAAGACAATTTGTGCCACGCAATGCCATTCGCTCCAAATGACACACTTCAGTTTTATTCATGGTTACACAGGAAATAATGAACTGATTACAATAATATAAAATTCTCTCAAATCAGTAACAGGTAGGTGATACATATGCCCATCAAATATGGTTTTATTGAAAGGCAATCCAGGTACCAACACTCGGGGAATATCTGACGGCTTGGAGCGCCTCAGTGCGGCTGCAGAGTTCATCTTGGAATTTGTCATTACAATTTTACTGTAATCCACATTCCTAAACCCCCCCACTCCTACACCCCCCCCCCCCGAACCCCCCCTGGCCCAAGGGGTCACTCATAATAATTGTATATCGGCATATTTTGCGCATTCAGACAGAACAGTTGAGATTTCATTTGGCCAGATCTCTGGCAATTGTACTTGAATTCTTATAATTTTAATGTTTATATGGTCTGTCAAGTTTATATTTTCATTTGGTATCAGTCATGAATTTATTAGAATGTATTAGAATTTATTTTCTCTATTGATATCAAGCCGGATTTTCCACGTGCATGCTGTAACATAATAATACACAACGTGTACTGTATATATAGCCCACTGTAGGCTAACATTTTTGGGGGTTTTAGCTATGGACCCCTAAGCTCCAAGCTCCACCTTAGCGCCGCTAATGGAGCGGTTTCAGAAAAGAAAAATGAAAAAAATTAAACCGAAAAAAAAGGCGTGTCTGTCTGTCTGTCTGATATAAATTATTATATTATGAACCATACACTAACCACTTCAGACCTATTTTATACATACGCTATTTGAAAATAGTAGATCTGCAAGCTCACAATAACCGAGCTTGTAGATCTGCTATTTGTTGAACAACGTGTTGCTAATCACCGCGTTGGGAGCTTACATCTGGGGCTGTCATTACTGGACTGATATTATTTGGGGGGGGGAGCTGTAGGCAAGCGGTACATATTGCTGGAGATATATAGTTAGATAGACA
>NC_137606.1:20070125-20132517 GCF_963280865.1 Gymnoscopelus braueri | reverse complement strand
CAAAGATCAAACCAGGATGCAAACCAGGTGCTCTACCTACTGAGCACTGTCAACCCCTGTTGCGGCATGAGCTGTGATTGGTCAATTTATGTGGTGACATACAGACAAACCCTTCTTGTATCTATGTTCACAATCCTGTTGTATCTATCTGTCTCAGCAGCACCCTCTGACAATGCCAGGCGTGCTGGATGGGGAGGTACGGTTGGTATGGGAAGGAGGATGGCCAACGTGCACAACACATGATGAAACAGATGGCATTTGAGGAAAACATGATGTTTAACTCTCTAGTTTATTCATAAGCCTCAAAGGAGCACGTTACTGTGTTTGCGTGTGTGTGTGTGTGTGTGTGTGTGTGTGTGTGTGTGTGTGTGTGTGTGTGTGTGTGTGTGTGTGTGTGTGTGTGTGTGTGTGTGTGTGTGTGTGTGTGTGTGTGTGTGTGTGTGTGTGTGTGTGAGAGAGTGGTTGTGGTGATACAGGTAGGGGGAGGATGTGGTGCTTCAGGGAAGAAGATGAGCCACTTCCTCATATGAATAATAAATTACTACTCCTGAAATGGTCTAATCCTGAGCGTGTGTTTGTTTGTGTGTATGTGTATGTGTGTGTGTGTGTGTGTGTGTGTGTGTGTGTGTGTGTGTGTGTGTGTGTGTGTGTGTGTGTGTGTGTGTGTGTGTGTGTGTGTGTGTGTGTGTGTGTGTGTGTGTGTGTGTGTGTGTGTGTGTGTGTGTGTGTGTGTGTGTGTGTGTGTGTGTTTGTTGGGGGGGGATGCTAGACAAATATAAATATAAATACACAAACAGATACAGGCAGACAGATAAGTAGAGAAAGTGACATTATTCTGCTGTGTTAATGTCTTAGGCTATAATGGTGAATGGAACATTGGATTGGAGAGTGGCATGTTTGGCCTTGAGGACTGAAATGAACCAGGACATGAAGTACTACTGAACACACTCAACTTTAGCACACTGGTGCCCAGATTGCAACAGAGAGAACCGTACAGTAGTTTGCTGGCTTATGCTAACATTAACGTCACTCTGCCACAGAAAGCATGGTAGTAGGACATTTGCACCTCATGTGCCCACATTGCAACAGAGAGATACTGTACATAGTTTGCTGGCTTGTGCTAACATTAGTGTCACTGCCTCAGAAAGCATGGCAGTAGGGCGTGTCTCGGTTAAAAAGCATGGTAGTAGACGTGTCTCAAATAGAAAGCATGGTAACAGTACATGTGTCTCAATTAGAAAGCATGGTAGTAAGATGTATCTCAATTAAAAGCATGGTAATAGGACATGTGTCTCAGAAAGCATGGTTGTAGAACGTGTCCAAGTTAATTAAGGTAGCTCTCCACTGCACCAACGTCATTGGAAAGCATAGTGCCAAAAATCGTCTGTTGAATGGGCAGTGGGTACACTGTCAGGTCGCAAGTTGTAGGGAAGCGTTGAATAGCAGCAGGCTTGTTGTTGAAAAAGACGTCATCAAGCCATATAGGCTATTTTTAGCACCATAGTAGCCATCTGTCGGTGTCGGCTCTCAGGTGCATTCAGCATTTTCTTTTCACACCTTCCAACCGACTGATCTCCCGACTTCATTCGACTGCCAGCCTGTAGTAATCTGCACTAGTCTGATTGGTGGAGAGCTATACCTTCAGAAAGCATGATAGTCGGGCATGTGCTTCAGAAAGCATGGTATGTGCCTCAGAAAGCATGGTATGTGCCTCAGAAAGCATGGTATGGGCCTCAGAAAGCATGGTATGTGCCTCAGAAAGCATGGTATGTGCTCAGAAAGCATGTATGTGCCCCAGAAAGCATGGTAATGGGACCATGCATGGTGCTGATCACAGATGCCCATGTCCCATACATGGGGCATCTGTGATCAGCACCACGGACAGCTCCTGACCCCTGCCAGTTTTAGGTGGTAGAATCCCAGCCTAGTGCCACCCTGGTTAGCTAGCTTGTAACATTGTGTGTGTGTGTGTGTGTGTGTGTGTGTGTGTGTGTGTGTGTGTGTGTGTGTGTGTGTGTGTGTGTGTGTGTGTGTGTGTGTGTGTGTGTGTGTGTGTGTGTGTGTGTGTGTGTGTGTGTGTGTGTGTGTGTGTGTGTGTGTGTGTGTGTGTGTGTGTGTGTGTTAATTTAAATCTGAAGTTACATTACATTAGAAGATTTGACTTAATATACACTAGACTACACCTCTCTCTCTAAGCCGTCAATTTATTGAACACAAGAAGCAAAGTGAGAGCTATATAGAGAGAGAGAGAGAGAGAGAGAGAGAGAGAGAGAGAGAGAGAGAGAGAGAGAGAGAGAGAGAGAGAGAGAGATGAGAGAGAGATGAGAGAGAGAGAGAGAGAGAGAGAGAGAGAGAGAGAGAGAGAGAGAGATGAGAGAGAGAGAAAAGAGTTTGTGGCTTTTGGTGATTCATAGATAAAACAATAACTACAAAACAGATAGTAATAAACTCATAAAGACAAATTGTCTCTGTGTGACTTTGAGCGTAGTCAACTGTCAGAGCGCACGCACGCACGCACGCACGCACCTTTCACCTAGTGAAGGATACGTGTGGCAATCCATCATTACAGATCTGGAGACTGTGGCCCATGTCCCTCTGTCTCTGTGCTGTGACATTGCATCATAGGGGTTCATAGATAGCTTTAGATGCATTTTGCTCTCCCAGTCAGAGATCTTATCTGTCTGTCTCTATGGGCCCAGTGCTTTGTACCCTGTCCACATACGTTCCCTCTCAAACACCAGCATACACTTAGGGCCATCCACTGCACTTCTGAAAGTCTCACTCTGTCACTTTCAACTACCCCTCTGTGCCCTCTCTTCCTACCCAGTCCCTTGTTCCCTTTCATGTCCCACTCGGCTGGGCAATGTGTTGAAATAATTATATTATCTCAAATAAATATCGCTTGGTTTTGGATATTTGAATATTTGGATATTTGGATATTTGGATATTTGAATATTTGGATATTTGGATATTTGGATATTGTAATATTGTGATATGCATGTGTTTGTCTTTTCCTGGTTTTAATCACTTAAGCTATAATAGATACTTTCCAAAATGAACAAAACATTGCAAAGCTCATATAAGCTCACACCACATTGTGAGCTTGTGATATGCTATATTTCGCTATAAAACATACATTTATGAAAAGAATAAATTATATTATCGTGACAATAGGATATTATCCCCACTATATCGATATTGAGGTATTTGGTCAAAAATATTGTGATATTTGATTTTGTAAATATCACCCAGCCCTACCCCACACTCCATTTCTCTCAATCTCGCTTATGCCACGGGCTCTCTCTCTCTCTCTCTCTCTCTCTCTCTCTCCTCTCTCTCTCTCTCTCTCTCTCTCTCTCTCTCCATCTTTCTGTGTCCCTCCATGCAAACAGTGAGTGACAGTGAGCGTTTTCATGCTGTGTTGGTGTTGTTGTGTTTCAGCCTACAAGAGGAGAGGCTTGAAATGTTCACTCAGTGACAGATTTGTTCTGCTTTCTGCTGAGCGCTAGAGGATTTGTGACGCAAAGCAAACCCTTTTCTTTCACTTTCTGATTGAGTTGCCTGTAACGTTGTGAAATCTGACTATAACGTGTTCTCAGGATAATCTGTTGCAACAGCCTGAAAAAAAACATACATTAGTCATTGGACTTAACCGTTTTCTTCTTAAATGTTTTCCAGGAGTTGAAGCACGTGTGTGATCAGCGGGTGTGAGCACCAAAGAAGTCCAAAAAGAAGAGGGCAAAAGAAAAGTGGGACACCGCTGTGACAGAGAAGAGAAGACACACAGGGGGGACTGAGTGACTCCCTGCTGAGAGGGAGAGACAGAGAAAGACAAGGAAACGCACAAGGACCTTTCCCTCTACAGCCTCCAAAGATTCTCTCCTCCGTCCTCTTCTTCCCTCCTCCCTGTCTCAGGGAACGAACTACCTTTTGCCCATACGCTCTCCAATCACTCCCCTTCCCGACCACACATACACAAAGCCCTCCAACATGAGGATGAAAGAGGACCTCAACCCCATGCTGCTTGTCCTCTTTCACCTGATGGTGTGGATCTATACCTTCATCACCTTCCTGCCTTCCTACTTGCTCAGCTCGCTCTCCGAGCCCCGGACAGGCGGCTCTGAGGCGGAGCGGGCGCAGAGGCCTAAGGCCCTCTCGGTGTCAGGCCGTCCCAAGGGGCCCTACCGAGCGCTGAGTGCCGCCAAGAGGCTGGTGACATCGCTGCACCCCGGGGTGGACACCCTGGACAAGGTGTTTGAGTACGCAGCCACTAAGTTCCCTCAGAGAGATTGCCTGGGCACTCGAGAGGTAATCAGCGAGGAGGACGAGAGACAGGGCAACGGGAAGGTGTTCAAGAAGGTAAAGAGACACGGGATGGACCTCCCTCATGTACATATTTCATACATCTACTATGTAAAGGCGGGTGGGCAGATTGTGCCCAAATATGAACATGCCCAACCTCAAATCGCCGCTGTTAGGAAACGGTTTGTTTGTTTGTGTGATGCGTTGTCGCATTGTCAGCACAATAATGACGGCAGCGCCGGCCAAGCATACGGGATTGTCTAATTATTAGACAGTCCTGTATGCTTGCCCGTATGTATTAGACTCATAATACATACGTACATATTTCTGATAAACCTATTTTATTGCAATATAGGCAGGAGGGCATCAAATTAGGACTAGAGCAGCGAGGAGGAGAGATGTAAAAGGTTAGGAGTGATGTGAGGACAGTTTGATCAGTACTTAAGTGTGTGTGTGTGTGTGTGTGTGTGTGTGTGTGTGTGTGTGTGTGTGTGTGTGTGTGTGTGTGTGTGTGTGTGTGTGTGTGTGTGTGTGTGTGTGTGTGTGTGTGTGTGTGTGTGTGTGTGTGTGTGTGTGTGTGTGTGTGTGTGTGTGTGTGTGTGTGTGTGTGTGTGTGTGTGTGTGCGTGCGTGCGTGCGTGCGTGCGTGCGTGCGGAATTTTGTTTGTTTTGCACGTGCATGCAAGTGGTGAAAGTCTGACTTGCAACACTTTTAATAATGTCCAAATTGCTCCTTTAATCCCATTTTCTCAATCTCTCTAATCCCCTTTGACCTCACTGTTGCAACTCTGCTGTAAGCCCTAGTACCTCCAGTCTCCAAACAGTTTACATTTGTAGAAAAAGCATTTGAAAAATTCTTCATGACTCTCTCTTTGTGTGTGCGTGTGTGTGTGCGCGTGTGTGTGTTTTGGTGGGTATGCAATAACGCTGCACTAGCAATGATAAACCAGTTGGTGGCAGTATCACCTCACCAATGTGTAATAATTTATGTATGTGTGTGTGTGTGTGTGTGTGTGTGTACTGTATGTTGGGTTATTTATGATACATGTCCAGCGTCTTCATTAAATAGTCTGTTTAGTAGTCTGAAACACTTTTCGCAGGTGCAGGCAGACCAACATTGACTTGCCACTAAAACCGGTGTGGGAAACCTCTGTTTTCTGTTATAAAGTTAAATCTCCATCTTCTGATTGTAATCATTATAGAGTGTTTGTTCAGTAACAGGGGTCTCTCCGTCTCTCCAGCTCTTTAACCCATTAAGACCTGGAACGCATCTGTGTCACTTTAGATTTCTTTGGGCTATTCAAAAATAGCAGATCTACAAGTTCACAGCGCGGCACCGAGTGCCGCGCTATGAGCTTGTAAATCTGCTATTTTTGAAAAATCTTGAAAACGTTTTTTTTTTCTTTTTTTTTCAAAAAACTGTTAGGATTTAGAAAAACATTTTTAAGAATCGCCTCAGGTCTTATTAATTAACAGAAAATACATTTTCAGGTGGGTTGCCAATTTCATCCAATCAGGAGAGAGTTTTTCTCAGTTCGTCTCAGCTTCCAGTTTTCCAATTTCCAATTTTGTCCACTCATTTCGTCATCACTTCAAATTTCACTTGTTTATCCTATATCATGTATGGGTTCTCTATTGATTATATGATTGGATAACATTGGTATCCGGGCATTTTCTGTTTTTCTGCACTAAAGAGCTGGAGAGACGGGGAGGGCATGGTGTTAATGTCACCCCAGGCCACGGTTTGCCAGCTCCAACACAACATGTCCAAAACAGAAGCTGTTTTAAGAACATTGGGCCTCATGCAGCAATAAGTTCCTAATGTTTCCTCTTACAATTCTTCCTAAGTGAATTCCTAAGAAGTTGAGTCAGATTCATGAAACGTTCTTAAAAGGCAGAATTGTTCGTAACTATGTTCTTGATGATGATGAATCCCAATCCTCGTAACTTGAAGGGGTGTGCTAGTTCATCCTAATTACCATAGGGAGCCGCCCCACCAATCCCCATATAAGGCATGACTGCATGGCTCTGCCTGCAGTCACACCTGTGTGTGATTGCTGCACACAGAAATCACAGGATATCACACACAGAAATAACATTGAGAGAATACAGAACTATAAGTCTAAAGATGGTGGAACACCAGACTCCAAACATAAAAATAAATAAATTAATAGTTCTGTGGAGGTACTTCTGAAGTGAACAGCAAATTATTGTATTTAATTAATGAATGTATTTTATTATTTCTCTCACATTAATCAACATATCACCACTAGACATCAATGTACATTTGCTGAAATTAGCTGTTAAAAATGTTATACATATTTCATGTTCAGGAGTAGCGTTAGTAGTGGATATAAAACATTTTATTACTGAAAGCTGGTGGGTGGATATGGAGGGTCTTTAAGGTAGCAGCTGCTTGGTATGTAATGGGGTGGAAATAGGGGTGTAGTGGGTGATATGGTGGTGCAAGGAGGGGTGTAGGGGGCTATGTGGGGGGGTATGGGGATGGGTATGACGGCTGGGTATAGGGGGGCTTTCAGGTAGGAAGGGGAATGGAAAATGGGGGTGTGACGAATGTCGGGGATATGGGGGTGGGGGTATGGGGGGCGATGAGGGTGGGTTGGGTGGGGGGTTATGGGGTGGGTATGGGGCTTGGGCTTCAACTCAACCGGGTCCGTTTGGGTTAGATTGTAATTTCAGACCCGTCTCAAACATTTTCATGTCAAGGACCCCCAAATTGACATGCATTTGGCTGCAGACCCCCACCTGAAAATATTTTCTGCCAGGGATTTTTTTTTAAGATTTGTCAAAATGTTTCGAAAATAGCCGATCTACAAGCTCAAAATGGTCAGTAATAATGGGACACGTTGTGAGCTTGTAGATCGGCTATTTTCAAACAAAATATAAAATACGGTTAAAGTGATTAAACTGTTCCTTGTTTGCTGTGGACCCCCTGGAACTCCCTCAAGGACCCCATGGGGGTCCCCAGACCACACTTTGAGAACCACTGCTCTAAAGATATGATAAAAATATTATTGTAATTTAAATCCTATATTATCCAACTGTAAAATTGAAGAAACTTCGAGAATTCATTATTTTTGCACAAACATGGCACACTTAAGAACTAAAAGGCCACCCTAAGAGTGCTCTTCAGTGTGTGTAGATTCTGTTCTTACCTGAGAACAGATCACAGCTAAGAAAACATTGGAGTATACCAAAATCTTCTTAAAAACTTCTTAAGTGGGTTTAAGAAGAAATTTCCTCTTAAGTACCGTTGCTGCATGAGGCCCATTGTCTTCTTTGGGCAAAAAAAAGGAAAAAGGAACACACTATAGTTCTGGCCAAGCACAGAATGTTCCAAAACCCAGAAGATCTCTTATTTTTAAGCAAGCTAGTAAACATGCCACTGTGGAGTAAACTCACATTTCAGTAATTAAAGAGCCTGTTTTCACATTAGTACTCCTAGTCCTCTCACTTTTGCGCCCCCTCTCAATCTCTCCGCTCTCTGTCTCCCCCTGCAGGTGATCCTGGGGAAGTACATTTGGCTGTCCTATGAGGAGACCCACGAGGCAGCCTCCCGCCTGGGCATCGGCCTGGCAGCGCTGGGCCAACGGCCGCAAAACAACATCGCCATCTTCTGTGAGACACGAGCAGAGTGGTTCATAGCCGCCCAGGCTTGCTTCATGCACAACTTCCCACGTAAGTAGAGGCCATTTACCCTCACACAGGATGTGATGTGAACGGCCCCTCGAGCTGTTTGGAGTCAGTGGTTCTCAAAGTAGGGTCCAGGTAACCCTCAGGGGTCCTTGAGGGGGTTACAGGGGGTCCCCAGCAAAATGTGTTGATATAGCATCAAAACTGTACTGTACCTACTGTAGTATACATCGGACATTTGGAAATACGTAGCTACAAGCTCACAATGTGGCACCATGTCACACGTTGTGAGCTTGTAGATCTTGCACAACATCTTGGAAGAATTTGTATAAATGAGTATAAAAAAAGTATAAATTAGGCATCAATAGTTACACAACACGCCCTCTTCTGGTCAGTAGGTCAAACATTAGCTCAATAGCTTACACATGATCACCTTCTTGTGGTTAGAAATGTTAGAAATGATTTGTCCACACTGAAAGTAGAAAAAAAACTATTTTTATTGGTATGACCATGACGGGCCGCACTGACATGGCGCAGGGGCCGCATGCGGCCTGCGGGCCACGGGTTGAGTAGGGCTGGTTTAAGCGGTTGTTAAAAAGAACTTGAACAACATCCAAGATTCCACGTTCTGCTGTGGAAAACATTTTTAAAAAACCTAGTCGATGATTAGTAGATTTCCTGACAGTGTCAGGGAGTTGTGTTTTGGTTCCTTTACACCCAGATAAACATCTGTGTCTCCTCTGCATAGAATTTTACCAAACCATCCGAAGAAATCATGTTTGTCCGCTGAGTTTCGACCATGTTTGACATGGCCTCCATGTATAAAATACAGCCGAAGCTCTAGACCTCAGAGTTAACCAGAGAGGTTGCTCAGAGTGTGTGAGTTCAGTCCGCCTTGCTACTTTAGATGCGCCGATTGGTCAGCTGCCATATAACCCCTAGGGAAGATACATCTTTTACTTGTGTTGATTCATTGGTCCACTGCCCTATTAGCCCTAGTAAATGGCAGTTGACCAATCAGCAGCTTATCATCCTCCCAGTTAAAATAAAGGCGGAATATGAAATGCTTGCACAAAATGCCAAATGCATGCACAAAAGGACTATGAAGTTGTTCCAATACACATGCATGCCTAACCACACTAGAACAGGAGGAGAAAAGGCTTGCTTTTGAAGTTGCAGACAAGAGACATCTCCCACACATGTACAGTATTCACACACGCACACGCACGCGCACGCGCACGCACACGCACACGCACACGCACACGCACACGCACACGCACACGCACACACAGTACATGGTGCAGTAGTGTTGCCTAATAACCGATCTATCCTTGGACCCAAATGAACCTTAAAGGCAAGGTTTAGACTAGTCCCTGTAAGCAGCATCTTCCAAATCAGTCCGGTATTAGTGCTATTGCTGGCATATCGTACTCCCTCCAGCTAAACGCAGTTTGGAGTTATGGTGACTTGATAGCTGTGTGTGTGTGTGTGTGTGTGTGTGTGTGTGTGTGTGTTGTGTGTGTGTGTGTGTTGTGTGTGTGTGTGTGTGTGTGTGTGTGTGTGTGTGTGTGTGTGTGTGTGTGTGTGTGTGTGTGTGTGTGTGTGTATATTTTAGTATACAGTACGTGCATTTTTGTGTACATCGTCGGCGTCTTTGTCAAAAGTGCAGACATGTGCATACTCCACCATATACCTCTCTACTTGTGTTGGGGCCTGAGGAATAAATGATGGATGCAGGAGTAATGCAGCCGCTTTGCATGCTGTACGACAGGGTGTCTCAACCTGTTGGCCGAGGCCCACCCGTCGGACCACTTGGTGGTCAGATGGGTGGGCCGCAAACACTTTGGTTGAGAACCACTGCTGTACAATTCAGGCCTGTACACATTGATTCATATTCATATTGCAATAATAGGTGATATACATCATTTTAATAATTATTTGCCTGTAATGACGAGCCGAAAATAGGGACACAAGGCTCAAAGTGGTTTAAGAGTCACTGTTAGGTATGTATGCATGTGTACAGTATGTATGTATGTTGTATGTACTGTATTGTTGTATGTACTGTATTGTTGTATGTATGTTGTATTTACTGTATTGTTGTATGTACTGTATTGTTGTATGTAAGTTGTGTGAACTGTATGTATGTATGTTTGCGTGTATGAAACATGACAGAGACCAATGGAGTGTTTGGATCTCACGACTGGAGGGTGACATGCCCTTCGTCTGCATGCACACGCACACACACATGCACTCACAGACACGCACAAAACACATGCACACACGCACACACAGCACCAGGAAATGTTTGGAACCATCGTGACGCAAAGATGTGATGTCACCAAATCCTGTCCTTTGTGTCTGTGTCAACATGGGTTAGATGAAACTCTCTGTGACCCTCTCCATCTCCCTCCCTCCCTCTCTCCATCTCCCTCCCTCCCTCCCTCTCTTTATCTCCTCCCTCCCTCTTCTTCTAGCCCTCCCTCTCCATCTCTCTCTCTCACTCACTCTCTCCCTCTGTTCCTCTTTCTCCCTCTCCCTCTCTCTTCTTCTCCCTTTCCCAATCTCTCACTCTCTCACTCTCTCACACACACACACACACACACACACACACACACACACACACACACACACACACACACACACACACACACACACACACACACACACACACACACACACACACACACACACACACACACACACACACACACACACACACACACACTCTCTCTCTCTCTCTCTCTCTCTCTCTCTCTCATCTCTCCTCTCTCTCTCTCTCTCTCTCTCTCTCTCTCTCTCTCTCTCTCTCTCTCTCTCTCTCTCTCTCTCTCTCTCTCTCTCTCTCTCTCTCTCTCTCTCTTCCCTGTCAGTCTATCCCAATAGCACTCACTTTGTGTTTCAATAAATTGACGCTTAGAGAGAGAGGGTGTAGTCTAGTGTATATTCAGTCAAATCTTCTAATGTAACTTCAGATTTAAATTAACACTGGATTTGACTGTGCGGGCACGTGAGATAAAACTCATGATAAGACACCAGACCAACTTATCTCATCTTATCGTATCATAGTTGATCCAGTCCCTGTATTTCTGGGCATATATACCCTTACATGGTAAATAAATGGTTGGTAAATGGACTGCATTTACATAAAATCTTTTATTTTCTCACTCGATGTACTTCACATTCACCCATTAATTCTCACCACAATGGGGGGCACAACGTTACATGGGTTCTAAGCGGTACACCGACGGCGGAGGCAATAATGCAAGGCTCCAACCTTCTCTTCGGGAGCAGTTAGGGGGGTCAGTATCTTGCTCAGGGACACATTGACATGGAACCAGGAACTTTCAGGCTCTCAGAAGGCTGTTCTACCCACTGAGCTACAATCCCTTCAATCTTCAATCCCCCTTCTCCATCATCCATCCATCCGTCTCTTTCTCCCTCAGTTCAGCCTGGGGTGACCTGACCCCAGCTAGCTACTGCTGCTGACCTTTTCACAATCCTGCTTCTGATGGATTGAACACACACACACACACACACACACACACACACACACACACACACACACACACGCACACGCACACGCACACACACACAATACCGAAAAATTGCATACATGACTGCAAGCACGCCTGCTGTCACACACATACGCAAGTACACTAACCATTTCACATTCACACATTCCTCAAATGTTTATCTCCTCCAAAGAGGGTTCATCAAGCAGCAAGAGTCTGCGTCCTATTGGCCAGAAGGCCATTCTGAGGCCTCTAGTGGCGCCTGATGATGTCATCACAGTGGGCCAAAGCCAGAGAAGGGCCACGGAGCTGTGTTGACAGAGAGCACGTATCACAGCTCTCGCACACGCCACGCTGGCTATAGCATGACTCTGCAGTGTGGGGAACACTCACACACACACACACACACACACACGCACACGCACACACTGAGTTCAGCACAGGCCGGGTTCCTCATCGCTACAACTGTGTTATAGTTATACATAATTTAACTTTCTTACTATATCCATGTTATGCTGAGATGTCTAGCTTCAGTATCTTTAACATATGAACCACTTAATAATAATACTAATAATATAAAAATTCCAAAACAAGTTTACAAAGTGCTTCACAGACATAAAAAGGTTGACAAACAGAAACATGAGCAGTTCAATCAAAGAACATCAAAGGGTTAATGACAAAATGTACAAAATAAATGAACACAGTCTAGCTGATCGTTCCTCTAGTAAAAAGCCATTTTAACGAAATTGAGTCTTTAAAGGGGTTTTAAAAGTTGCCACTGTGGTAGCCTGTCTGACTTCCATTGGATGATTATTCCTTGTGGCAAAAAAGAGCGTGCCAACGCGTCGTCACCACGGGGGGGCGGCAATGTTTTGGGCAATGTTAAGTCAACCTGGTTATTACCCCTCAAAGATGTCCGCTGCTACCAAAAGACACTTGTTGACGCCCCCTTCAGGATTTTTGGCACGCTCTATTGCCTTCTGTTACCAGCCTTGTCCTGGGGACCTTGAGTAATACTGTAGCAGAAGGTCGGAAATGTAGGGAGGTGCAAGGCTGTTCAGTGAAAAGCAAACAATACAATTTTCTAAAATCAGTTGCGAATGCCACAGGTAGCCAGTTAAAAAAGTTGTTTACTTATTTATTTATTTAATTAATAAGGTATTAATATATACATGTATACTGTATGTATTTATTTAGACAGATTTTATTTAATTTGTCTCACAAGGAGGTGTGAGCCCTTGGATACTTCTAATATATGTAACAGTTTGTAGTCATCGTTAAGTCAACATTCCACGAAAGCAGGAAAAACCTTTCCAGTATCGACTGTAAATAGAAATGACTGCAACAAACAAAAACCTGAGTGCCGCACCCTTTTCAGGAATGCTTTCACTCTTGTAGGCGGGCACACACACATGCACACACACACACACACACACACACACACACACACACACACACACACACACACACACACACACACACACACACACACACACACACACACACACACACACACACACACACACACACACACACACACACACACACACACACTATTCAATTCAATTCAATTCAAAGGGCTTTATTGGCATGAGAAAACATACGTTTACATTGCCAAAGCAGAAAGCACAATACAACAATACAGCAATACAATCAAAACAAAAAATATGTACATTTGAAAGTCAGAATCTTCAATAGATCAATTTCTATGTCCCAAGATCACTGGGTGCAGGTATAGTGCCGGAATATACACACACGCACACACACACGCACACACACACACTCACACACACACACGCTTTAATGAGTGCGCAAATAGTTTTAGGTTTAGTTTTAGGAATTGACTTGTTTTCCCTCCATTTGTCTTAGTCTTAGTCTTTCAGGTATGATGAGGAAAGCTTTATGATTCATATAAAGAAGATGAAAAAGGTAGGGTGAAAGTATGACATCAGATATGATGGTAGAAAAAGTAAAACAAAGATGATTTTACATTCAGTTAGCTTTAGTTTGAGTGAGTTTTGCATCGTCAGAAGCTCTACTGACATTACTGCCAAGCAACACTCTCTGTTTACACTACGGGCCTGGAATGATTAGATAATGAGCAGGGAGTGTTACTACAATGTCTCCTATGAAATAACACAATTAACCACTTGAACCCCAGCATCCATATCCTGTGGGGAACATTAGCCAAACATAGCGGATCTACAAGCTCTCGATTGGCTATTTTTGGCGACACTGAAAAAAAGCAGTCCAAGTACAGAGACAACTCGGGACCAGTTTACTAAGTTTAGAGGATTTAAGTACTGTGATTTAAATCCATGGTCAGTTTGACCCCAGTTTTCACAAATCTTGAGTAAATTCTCTGTCACTGTAAAAAGTCTCCAAAAGTTTAACAAAGTCGGGTCCGGAGAACCCCGGAGGTCCTTGGAGGGGGTTCCAGGGGGTCCCCAGCAGAATGAGGAACAGTTAAGCCCTTTAAAAAATAGCTGATCTACATGCTCAAAACACATTGTGATGCGACGCGTTGTGAGCTCCAAAAATGAAAACTCTTGAATTCAAGAATTGTGCCAAATTTTGAATCATTTCGAAAATCTTTAACAACAAAATCTTCTCTTATGGGGGTCCCTGGCACAACATCTTTTCAGATGGGGGTCCACAGCCAAATACATGACAATTTGGCGGTCCTTCACATGAAAATGTTTCCGAACCAAACTTCTCTGTGTGTTCACTCTCATTGCATGAGGAAACGGGTCTCAACATCACACTTTTAGCACATAAACAAATGCAAACAAAGAAGATTATGCCAAAACATAAAGCGTCAGTAGGTGATGTATATACAGAAAGGAACACATTGTTTATACAGAATCCACTTCGTTTGTGTTTGTTTATGTGTTAAACGTGTAATTTTAAGCTCTGTTCTGCCATACAGTGAGAGTGAATGGAATGGCTACAAAAAGGTTTTCTATTTCAAAATGAAAGTATTGTTGATTTGATAGTGTGTATGTGTGTGTTGCAGTGGTCACCCTCTACTCCACTCTGGGGGGTCCTGCCATCGCACATGGTCTGAACGAGACTCAGGTCACACACATCTTCACCAGCAGAGAGCTACTAGAGACTAGAATCAAGGTGAGAAGACACACACACACACACACACACACACACACACACACACACACACACACACACACGCACACGCACACGCACGCGCGCGCGCATGCAAGCCTTTTCTGCTCACTTCACTTATTCATGCACAATCACATCATCGTCATCATGATTGCATTTCATAACATACATCGTTGAAGAAATGTGTGCCTGTATGTATGTATGTATGTATATACTGTACAGTACAGTATGTGAGACAAACCTGAATTTACAGCATGCATGTGCTTAATGCGTGTCTGTTTGTGATGTTAGGCCATCTTAACAGAAGTTCCCAGGCTGCAGCATATCATCATATTGGATGACTCACCGACGTCGTGGCCTGGCTACCCACGAGGCATCAGTGTCCACAACATGGCTGCCGTGCAACAGCTGGGGACCAAGCCAGAGAATGGTAAGCATCCGTCTCTGTTAATGTTCAAATTAAGGTAAAAGTTAGGGATAGGGTTACAGTAAATAGGGTATGTCCCCAAAAGTTCACAACATGTTGCAATGCGATGTGTTTTGTGCTTGTAGTTCTGCTATTTTCAAAAATAATTTAGAAATGTTTTGAACATTTTAGAAAATAGTGCATCAGAAGTTAATTCCTCACTCTCCACCACATTCAACCAGTACATGAAAAACTCTCACAGTTTAGCACTAACGAACTCTCCCACTCTCAATAAATGTGGCGCGTGGGGGAGGGGGGGGGTCGCTAGATGGGCTCATTAGGTCATGTGAATGAGGAAGTGCACACATCTGTGTCAGATTAAGGTCGCCGGGCCGGACAAAGGGGCGGGGCTAATGTTTACTCGCTCAGACGGATGGACATCTCTCTCCTTTATTTCCTCTGGCCCCTCATCCCCTCATCAACAAGTAAACTCCCTAACTCCCCGCTTTTATTTTCCAGCTGTTGCCGGCCCCCTCGAACCGACTGACTCATAAAGAGCAGAGCTGGTACTGTATACCATGTAGACACAGATGAAGAGGGAGGAGAGGTTTAGAGAACAGGAGGTTTGGTGGGAGGGTATGTCGGACCACTGGGATGCGAGGGGGTCATGTTTACACACAGCGCTGTTAACTTCACATGACATCAGTTCTCTGTGAGACACACACACACACACACACACACACACACACACACACACACACACACACACACACACACACACACACGCAACCGCCTCTAAAGCCTCGTATCGGAGCTCAGAATTAACGTCAAAGAAAGACCCCTCCTCTTGTCATGTCCCATTCCTCTCCCTTTCTCCTCTTTGTCTTCTTTGATTCTCCCTCCCTCCCTCTCTCTCTCTCTCTCTCTGTGTGTGTTTGGGTTTTCCGGGCCTGCAGAGCATCGACGTCTCCAGGCTGTTTGTGTTTCCACAAAGACGCAGAGCGGAGACAACCCAGAGAGCCCAGCTTTCTTTTACCACATGAAGCGCGCGCCACAGCTGAACTTAGCTTGTCGCCTGCTATAAGCTAGCTTGGATCGTGTTTGTTTATTAAAACGGTGGGATGCAAAGAAATGCACGCAAAAGAGGAAGAAGAAGCGGGGGAAAGTGGCAAAGTGCACATGTCTGTGGCGGGGGTTTTGGGCCTTGTGCCAGAAGGGGTTTGAACATTTTTGACCCCACCCCACATGGGCAAGTCCCTGAGGAACCTGCCTGTGTGTTTAACCCATGTCCTATTTCACATACTACTATAGTATTCTTTTGAAGTATTTCCGCGGGATAGTGAAGACAGATGAAACATTGTGGATAAGTGGTCAGCACATGAAGTGAACCGCCAGGTTTAACCTCAAATTTAACCAAGCATGTATGTGGCTGAAATGCTGGAAGCCTGTGCTGTCACATCTCTCATAGAAGTAGGGGGAAGTTAGAGATAACCGAAAAAATCTATAGAACACACTTTTCCGTTCATAGCATATGTGTTGGTTATTGTATCCATAGCAAGATCAGGGCCCCCAGCAAAGTATATGTGGCTGTGAAGTGTGAACATAGAAATATGACCTATCTATACGTTTATATAAGAAGGTAACAGCATGTTACTAATCTTACAATTCCCTTCCCACTCCACAGCCTGCAGCTCTCAGTGCAGGTGTTTATGTTGTTCAGCTGCTTGAAATAATATGTGACAGATACTTAAACAGCTCGGGGGGGAAATATGTAAGACGATTTACTGTGAGTTTGGCATATCTTGAGGTCAAACACACACAGTCTCTCGCATACACTATGCTGTCTCTCCCAAGTTACTATAAGGTGCTCGGGTGGTGCGGGGTAAAGTTCCTGTCCACCACCACGGAGACTATGGGTTGAAATCCTCCGCGGTGCATTGGCTTCTCTGAATTTATTCTTGATGAGGGAGGGATTATAGGGATTATTATAAACTTGATTATAGCGATGCAGAAAGAATAAGGGGTGAGAAAGAGGAATTGGGCCCTATCTTGCCTGCCGCCTTACCCCTTATGCCTAAACTTTCTTTGCCTTTTTTTTTTACTGTTTTGAAAAACATTGAAAAATAGCGCAAATAGCCGATCTACAAGCTCACAATGTGTTGATGTAGATCGGCATTTGAACTATTAAAAAAAAAAATCATAATAGTAAAAAATGCCCAAAAAGTTTAGGCATAAGGGGTAAGGAGCAAGATAGGGCCTGTTTATAAATCAAGAGGAGAGAGAATGGGTTGTGCATATAGGTGAGAAGGGAGAGGCAGGGTGGAAAGCCATAACAGTGATGAGAATGATGAGAGAAACCAGAACATGGGAGATAGAGTGAGAGAAAGAGATGAATGAAGGTGTAGACATGGTCTTTTTAGCGGGCCCTAGTCTGCTCTCATGTGACCCATTCTCTCCGATGATAGTGCCAAGAAACGTAAGGAGGTTTACTCAACGGTAGCCCGCTTGTTTAATAAAACAGCTCAATAACTTTCCATCCCTGTATAAACTGTTTTAACTCCTATGCCTGAGCCTGAGCCTGAGCCTGTCAGTTGCGAAGTAAGGCTACTTCTTGGCCTTACATCTACGACTCATCTAACCCTTTTTGGGTTGAGGACAGAGTACAGCAACTTGCAATGGGCCTGGTCTACAAGATACACTACACCGATAAGACACCCATGTACCTGTCAAAGTACAAAAACGTAAATGAAGTCCACAATCACAACACCAGAGGCAGCTCCACTGATCACATTCAACCCAGATATGGCACTAACAAGGGTTTGAATCCGTTCTCCTGCAATGCCACAAAGATGTGGAATGCCCTACCAAAAGCCATGAAGGAGTGTAAAACCCTACTCTCCTTCAAAACCGCTATAACCTACAGGTGGCTGCAATTCGAAACTGGCCCCTGTAAAAGTCAAAGCCTAGCCCCCCCCCCCCCCCAGTTTTGCAAACTGCTAATAAAGTATTCAATCAATCAATACATTTGATTTGTCTGTATTTCCATTCGCTATTGCAGCCAATACCAGCAATGCAACATTCCAAGCAATTGTGCGGAACCATTCAAGACCTATTCAGCTAACATGGAAATGTGTGTGTGTGTTTGTTTCATCCCTGTACAGTGTCGCGTGGCCGCAAGCAGCCCCTGCCCTCAGACATCGCTGTCATCATGTACACCAGTGGCTCTACAGGCGTCCCCAAGGGCGTCATGATCTCCCATAGCAACATCATCGCTGGCATCACCGGCATGGCAGAGAGGATACCAAACCTCTGGTAGGCACACCCAAACCTCTGACATCATATCCTGTTTTACAACTTGACTTGTCCGCTTTTGTGGGCCAATTAGCTTTCAGGTGCTTCAGAAAAGAGCATGTCGTACACACCAACATGGATGTAATCCACACAGCACACAGCAAAATCCTGAGTTTTCACTCCCCAAGATTTTAAAATAAGATTTTGCTTTTCAACTTAGCTTTTCAAATAACACGCAAAACTGGAAACAGGAGAGATGGTCAAGGAGAAAAAATAGACGTAGAAATACCACATCACGATTGTATGCCTCCGCCAACCAGTTGCCGTTTACATCTGTCTGTCCAGTCTCATATTATGTAAGTGAAGACTTTGAAGGAATTTAATGAACACAGGTCACAGTGACCCTGACCTTTGATCTATGACCACCTACTACTAATCAGTTCATCCTTGCGTCCAAGTGGACGTTTGTTCCGTATGTATGGATGTACGGACGGACAGACAGATGGACATACTGTATGGACGTATGGAGGTCATTTTGGACAGACGGACAACCCCAAAACACAATGCTTCTGACATAAAACAGGAATAAATGCATCGTTTTTGGCAGCATGTTCAGTTCTGTGAATGATTGCTGTCTGCAAAATAACTTTGTAAAAGTTATTAATTTATCAAAGTTTTTAAGTTATAAAAAAAAAAATTGTCAAGGCCAGCAGTTTTGAGTGTTATCCTGATAAAAATTCCCTGAATTCACATTAGCATCAGTGAGTGGATCTAAATGACCTAATGCACCTAGCTGTGTGTGTGTATTCATTCAATGATGAGAAAGCTTCCTCAGCATTTCTGTAAAGTAGCTGCTATTTTCATAGCATCATATCAGCAGTCTTAAAGAAAACAAATTACTCTAATCTGCCTTTTCTAAGTACTGCCCCCCCCCCCTCCCCTGACTTATCTCTGCTGTCACTGGTTTTGCGTACAATATTAGGGTCGTTGATTTAAAGGTCGCCTGACAGCGCTGTTTTTAAGATCTACTGGGCTCACTTCCTGGTTGGGGCCTCCACGTTCAACTGAGCATGCTCGCCGGCACGAGCCCCATTGGCCCAGCCGGCTCGCTAGCGGCATCGTACGAGGAAACTGTTTACGCTGAATTAGTAGAAAGGGCACCCATCTCCCCGGGGAGAGAGAGGGAGGAGAGGAGAGGAGAGGAGGTGAGAGGAAACACAGAGCAGAGGAAGTTGGGGACAGAGGAAAATGGGGAGGATGTGAGAGAGAGATGGAGGGTCAGCGGGGTTAACCCATTCAATCCCGGAACGCATTTGTGTCATTTTAAGATTTATTTGGCTATTTTTATTAATTTTTATCTTGAACATTTTTAACTAAAATCTTTGCTTCTGGGGGGTCCCTGGAACAAAATATTTTCAGATGGGGGTCCACGGCCAAATACATATCATTTTGGGAGGTCCTTGACATGAAAAAGTTTAAGAACCACTGATACGGCAATATAAGTTAAAAAAAAAGAAAAAGAAAACTGTTAGGATTTAGAAGACATTTGTAGAATCCCCAGAAGCTATAAGATTTGAGTTACAAATGTTCGCTTTGAAAAATGCATATATTGAAAGACTTTCACGATTTTTCAAAAATAGAAGATCTTGTAGATCTGCTATTTTTGAATAGCCAAAGGAATCTAAAAATGACCCACAGATGCGTTCCCGGTCTTAATGGGTTAAGATCCGTTGTGATCTCAATCAGGCTGTTAATGAAAATGATGGCTTTGCTTTGTGTATTTTGTTGTCACGCTGTGTACACAAACCTCCCTAAGTAAGAACTGAATTTCATGCACGTTCGTTTGAAATGTGGTCCCTCGCAAACCATCGCCCCAACCTCTTTTTTGGATGCTTTTTGTCGATTTTGACAAATAACAATGCAGTAAATATGATATTATATCACACTTTCCCCCTCCTCAATAAAACAGGCCTACACAATCCCTGCTTCTGTAGAAATGGCAATCCTTAACACACTATTATAATAATGCTGTTTATGTTTTATTACACAATAGGTCGTACAATGTTACGATACTTCATAATTTCAGTATGGTTATGTGTAAAGTATGATTAAATGGTATTAACCCATTAAAACCGGGTGTCGTTTTAGGTTTTAGCGTTGGCTGTTAAAAAATAGCAGAAAAATGGCACTGGGTGTGAAAAATAGGGTTACAAAATCGTGGGATAAAATTTTGAAAGAAAAAAAAATAGCAGATATACAAGCTCACAGCGCGTCACTTCGTACCGCGCTGCGAGCTTGTACATCTGCTATTTTTGAAAAATGTTTTGAAAAATCTTGAAAGTGTGAGAACTACTGATTTAGAAGGCATTTGTAGAGGTCATTAATGGGTTTACTGGTATTTGGCATTGTGTGCTAAGAAGCTCTTTTGTGTGTACAGTGAGGAGGACACGTATATTGGCTACCTGCCCCTGGCCCATGTGTTGGAGCTGAGTGCTGAGCTGGTGTGTGTGTCTCATGGCTGTAGGATTGGCTACTCTTCACCACTGACACTGGCTGACCAGGTACACTTAGTGGAAAACATCGTTCTCACTCCCAACTCGTCACATACTGACGTTTGGTCAGGAGGACCCCCTTTCATCACGCGTCAACGCACTGGGTACACCTTCAGTGTCACTTCTTAATGTTCACTGTTCATCATGTGATGACGCATAATGTGGACCATGTAGATTCAGTAGGCATCTAACCATTTATCGTAAATCGATTAAAATCGATTGAAACTGGTGACAATTTAAATCTATTTAATAAAAAAATGAGCGCGATGCAAAAAATAGCCAAAAAAAGAAAATACGGGATCTTTGTAAGAGAATTGATAAAAAAAAGTTTTCAGTAATTTGCTACTGTATTGCAAAGAGGATAAGAGAAAACACAGTATTGTAAAAAAAATTGTGTAAGAGAAATAATTAAAAAAAAAAAATTGTCTGGAAAATAATTTTGTGTTTAAAAAATCATGAAACATCATATCGTGAACCTAGTATCGTGATTCGAATCGTATCGTGAATTGAGTGAATCGTTACATGCCTAAGATGCAGTTTTGAAAACATCTTTAAATTACAATGAAAACAAATGAAACTTAAAGCAAGGCAGGCGCACTGTCAGAAGCGGACTTGAACCCTGTGAGGAGCACCCGGGGCAAGGTGCTGGCCGAGCTACTGCCTGCACCAAGTGGCGTCCGCTTCTGTCCACTCAGTGCTGTCAGAGTTGCATACTTACTGATATGCCCAAGCGTCAATATATGAGGACTTGGGAGCGAGAATTGATTGATTACTTTATAAAAATGGTTTGCAAAAAAAGTACAGTTTAATACACATACAGTGCTTGCTATAAAGGATTGAACCCAAGAAAGCACTATGGCTTGTTTCCATTGGCGTCCTGTGTATTCAATTCATAGGAACATTTAGTGACAGACAAATATACAATACTATGCAAAAACATCATATGAACGAGTTGTAATCAAAAAGAAAAATATGTACAGCTTCTTCTATGCTTCTTGTACAGTAAACAGTCTTCTATGCTTTGTAGAAGACTGTAACCATGTACTCAGTTTGTTGATTTATTCATTCATTCACTCATGTGATACAATCTTATCACTTGCCAACAAGGCTCTTTGGCAATTTTTATCGACGTGCTAAATGGACTGCATTTATATAGTGCTTTTATCCAAAGCGCTTTACAATGTATTTAACATTCACATTTTGATGACGGAGGAAACCATGCAAGGCACTAACCTGCTCATCAGGAGCAGTAAGATGTTCAGTGTCTTGCTCAAGGACATTTCGCCACGCAGCAAGGAGGTGCAGGGGTTCGAACCGGGAACCTTCCGATTCCAACATTGAGTCACTGTGCGATGAAACAAAAAAATATTTTGTGTCTGTTTTTTGGGTCATTGCCAGTCAACTGTCAGCTCTAATGTGCCATAATGCTGTTACCGCGTTAACGTTAAACATCTGCTAATTGATCACTACTGGTGTTCCTTTATCATTCCCAAGTTCATGGTTGAAGAAAAATATAAGAAATCTGTCATTAACATCATTTGTGATTGTTCTGTCCATTTTCTCCCCTGTAGTCGACAAAGATAAAGGCAGGCAGTAAAGGAGACACCAGTGTTCTGCAGCCAACTCTGATGGCCGCTGTTCCAGTACGTCCACACAACACAACACAACACAACACAACACAACACCATATAAATTGTTGTTTGTTTGTTAAGTCAGTTTTCCCTCTTTTTTTCACCTCACCCGCTCTTAGTCTGTCACTCAAAATCTCTCTGTGGGCCCTATCTTGCCTTACCTCTTATGCCAAAGAGTTGAAGGCATATTTTACTATTTTAAAAACCCGATCTACAACGACACATTGTGAACTTGTAGATCGGCTATATTTGAACCATTTTAAAATGTTTTTCAAAATAGTAAAAAATGCCTAAGAAGTTAAGGCATAAGGGGTAAGGCGGCGTGCAAGTTAGAGCCCAGTCTCTCTACTGGATGGCCTTTGGTCTTGTCTGGCGGAGGTTCAGTAGTTTGCTTCTGCCTTTGTTCCTGGTCCAGCAGGCCACTACCAGAGAGTGGTTCTGACAGGGTGCAGCCGGCCAAGGTCTGTCTCTACTCGGGACTCTAATCTATTCGGTGGAATCATCCAGTCAGGGGTGCTGTCACCGGCCCGCTCTGGTCTCTGTCGCTGAGGCAAGGGATTTACTCTTAATGGTAATAATTGACTACGCCACCTTGATGATGTTAGTATCAAGGAAATTAAAGAATGAATAACCTCTGTAAATCGGGTTCCCCAACATATGCTCGACAATGAGGACTGAGACTTGAGTTTCCCCCAAACATAAGGAAGTTTATTCAAGTTTAGGACGGAAACATATTTCAATATACATAGTACTGTACTGTTTATTAAAAGCCTAATTACAAAACACAAATGCGGTATAACTAATCACTAAAAACCAATGTAATCACAGTAGGCCTATATACAATAATGCTGAATGTTGAACCTCCAAGTAGATATCACAGTCAACCATTAAACAGGGGGGGGACTAAGCTAGGGAAGCTAAGCTAAAAGGGTAGGCTAACCTTCGCCCAGCTGACGACCAAAAGACTAAGCACACACACACAACTTAAGCACACAGCATGCAAGAAGGCACCGTGCAAAGAGGTGCTCGCGTTCACACCACACAGCAAACCTTTATAGGGTCGTGGGCTACAGTGATCCTACGTGACCCCCTGCACCCGGTCGGCTGTGCACCTCGGCAGGCTAAAACAAAACAGCAGTCGTGAGAACTTTTTGTCTGTGTTCTTTCATATTATGCCCTCTCGGTACATGTACTCGTCACTTCGGGACTCAAGACAACATGACCTCAAGCCAGGCAGGAAAATAATATAGAACATGCATGAGACTCAGGTCGCAAGGCCCACAGCCAGCACCACCAAGCAGTCTATGTTTGCTAGACTGCAGGGCATTTAAATACTCACACTGATTGCCAATGAGGAAGTGACAGTGTAGCTGTCCTACGGTGGCCTCTGAGGCTCAACTCTGACTGGCTACACTATAGAAGCAGCTGGCTTCGCTCAGAACTCAATACAGCTGTGTTAATGCTCTAAAAATATATATATATCAACTTCCTTTAAATATCCATATCCATTTTAACCACTTTCAACCTGTAGGCGGAAAATTCAAAAAAATAGCGAAAATAGCGCATCTACGCATCATGTCACGTGTCACATCGTGATGCGCTGTCAGCTTGTAGATCAGCTATCTTCGCTATTCATTGCACAACAAAGTATATAGAGCGTAAGTGTTTTAAGTATGGGAGTATATCTTGACGAGATGAATACCCATCGGAAAGGTTGTGTTCAATGTTGTGAGCCTTGAGCCCTTTGCAATAAACACACACACACACGCACACGCACACGCACACACACACTGCAATGCACATACACATACAATGAAGCACTAGCTTGACTAACCCATGATGCTCCAGTTTGCAAGGAATTGCTTTGCACCGGAAAAGCAAGGCTGATGTCACTGTGTGATAATTAAGTGACGAGGAAAGGGCTTATCTTTACTCTGATGAACCCATATTTGTGTGTGCATAGAGCTGGTAGCAACTTTCCTCAAGAGTGTGAAAAAGAGATGAGATAAAAATATATATATTTATGACACAGTACAAATGTATCCATATGCAGGTATATATTATGTGTGTGCATACTGTTGTTTTGACTCAATCTCCGCTTTACATGACCAGCGTCCTCCATACTCTCTTTCTTTATCTCTCTCAGTCTCTCTCTCCCTCTCCCCATGAGGGGACTCTCTCCCTCTCCCCATGAGGGGACACCCCCCCCCCCCCCCCAGCCTCCCCCACCCCTGGGCCCCTGTGTCTGGAACCGTTCACAGCTGTAAACTGAACGTGAGAAAGCCCCGTGCGGTGTTCCCCATGACATACACACGCAAACACACACAGACGTGTGCACGCATGCACGTACACGCACACGCACAAGCGCACACGCACACGCACGCACGCACACGCACACACACACACACACACACACACACACACACACACACACACACACACACACACACACACACACACACACACACACACACACACAGTGTTTGCTGTGATATGACAACAGGCTGCTGAATCCCATGTCTACTTCCTCTCTCTCACTGCTTTATCCTCCTACACACACATTTGAAACACACACACACACACACGCACGCACGCACGCACGCACGCACGCACGCACGCACGCACGCACGCACGCACGCACGCACGCACGCACGCACACACACACACACACACACACACACACACACACACACACACACACACACACACACACACACACACACACACACACACACACACACACACACACACACACACACACACATGCACAACAGCTGTTTTTTATTGTTTATCGTACTTTGTGCCCTTTCCTCCATTTAAATGTGGCCCGAAGTTCTTCTTTTCTAAACCACTCTGCAGCAGGGCTGGATAATGAAGTGTTCTTGGTTTTAGTGGGTTTCCGATTGTTGTCCCCTCAAATTATCTTGGACATTAGCGAGTGGACACAGCGTCCAGTCACACGCATCACTCGCAGCCTGGGCAACGGCCTGGGCAACAGCCTGGGCAACAGCCTGGGCAACAGCCTGGGCAACAGCCTGGGCAACGGCCTGGGAGCACCTTGTCCCCAGCTCATAGTGCTATGAGCTTGTATATTTTTGAATAGCTAAAGAAATCCAAAATGACACAGATGCGTTCCAGGTCTAAATGGGTTAACCCATTTTGACCTGCAGGCCGATTCTACAAAATGATGCCTTCTAAATCAGTAGTTCTCACACTTTTAAAGATTTTTAAAAAAAAATAATTAAATAGCAGATGTACAAGCACGCAACGCGGCACGAAGTGACAGCACGAAGTGACGCACTGTGAGCTTTGTATATCGTTGCTGTCCGGCAGAAACCAGCCAACTCCATTTTGACGCTTTTGAATTTTTTTCCATAAATCAGGGCCATTGAACACCCTTTACGTCTGTGTGTTGGTAAAGAAAATAGCGAAAATAGCCTGATCTACAAGGGCGATCTTCAGTTATTATTTTAAGATTAGAGCATTTAAATTGGTCAAAAAGCATCTTCCATGAAACCATAGTGGTCTCAGGTTATTTCATAAAAGCAAAGGTTAAAGCCTCAATCTGTGATTTATTTTGTTGTTTAGGAAACGGCGCTTAGTGTGAGTGACTCCTTTCAACACTGTTTCACAAATCAATCGTAGAACTTGGCCATACAACATTTTTCAGTCGTGAGATTTTATTTTGCTTCATTCCATGAGACCCTTCGCTCGCACCCTGCAAAGAGTGCTGCAAACCAGGCCTATCATCATCCTATAATTCTACAAAGCTCTGTGCGTGCCTCTGTGACCAAAATCTCTTCTGCCCGGTTCTCCTCAGTGGCTGGAGCAATTGAGCTGCATTTGCTCACAGCCATTGACCATTAACATGTGCACGGAACACCGAAGCCCGTTTTTCCCTTTCCCCAAATGTCAGCTGTTTATTAGCGTTTTTGTGTTCGCTGGCTCCCAAAATCATGTGGGCGAAACAAGCGCCGGTGTTGCCACATCCGTGAAACAAGCGTGGGTGCTCATATCCCCCAACAGGTATGGTCTAGTTATAGTTAACTAAAACTAATGAAATAACGAAAACTACAACTGGAAAACATTTTTGGTTAACTGAAATCAAGATAAAAACAAGGCTTTACAAAAAATCCGATATCTAACTGAAACTGTGTTTACAAAAATAACTCAAACAAACTAAAATCATAGAGAAATTGATCTTAGTTTTAGTCTTTGTCAATATTTCATACGTGAGCCTAATATTGTGGGTGGATATGATCATATGAAATCTTGTCTTCCATTAGCTTCCATATTTTTAGCTGTGCCAGTGTTAAAGAATAGAAAATAGCTAATATCTAAGCTCACAACCATGATGAGTATTTTCACTGTTTGTCTGAGCTTGTTTTATCTCCCCCTGACTAAATCTAAAACTAACACTAAAACTAATAAAAACTAAACTAAGACTATGCTTTTTAAAAAAACTGAAATTGAAAACGAAAAGTCAAAACTAAACAAACACTCATGAAACATGCAAAACTATAATAACCTCCCTTGCTGCAAACAAATGGACTCTGTTGCTGTGCGTTGGGTCCATTTGTCTGTTCTGCCCTTCTGGTTAGGAGTCATCAGTTTCCATGCCTGCCGTGCACAGGAGGTGCTCCCCTGCCATGAGATGGCTGCTTCACTCAGTTATTTGTTATGATTGACTTTGTTTGGGTCTGGGTGCGTCGTTGTTGCCAGAGGCAGCCTTAGGCCCTGTCCACGCTAGCATGGATATTTTGCAAAACAAACATTTCCTTTAGTTTTGGGAACTTCGTCCGTATAAAAACGGCTTTTCAAAAACATATTCTAAAGTGAAGATCCGTTTCAGGTTAACCCTTACGAGTGTTTGGAGAAACTAAGTCACAACTCAATTTGCACATGCCCATTGTTGCTTTTCGTAATGCTCATTATAACGACAACAATAATGGTGGATATATATAACAGGTTGTTTATGTTTGGTTAGCACTGTTAGGACTAATGTCAAGTTTACAACTTAGCATTGCTGCATTAGCTGAACCACTTCACTGGAACGCAATGGCGTCTGCTGCACCCAATAACCAATATTAGACATCCAACTTAGTCCACAGCATCCGCAGTTGAAGTCTGCAAGATACCCCGTTCTGAATTAGCCCTATAGTGTGACCACCCTCTCTTCATTGTAGGTCCAGGCAGCTCCAGGACCCAGTCACATAGCATTGCCATCCAGAATTGTGAGGCCCCGCGAAACAATCAATTTTTCACCTATTTCCGAACGGCATATAAAAAATGCAAAGGCAGTCCAGAGTTTCTAAATACAGTATGCCTTTAGTAAGAGGGAGTGGTCAAATAAAAACAAGACATGACACACAGTCATGTATACCAGCTTGCTTTCTTTTTTCTGTGTGTGTGTGTGTGTGTGTGTGTGTGTGTGTGTGTGTGTGTGTGTGTGTGTGTGTGTGTGTGTGTGTGTGTGTGTGTGTGTGTGTGTGTGTGTGTGTGTGTGTGTGTGTGTGTGTGTGTGTGTGTGGGTGGGTGGGTGGGTGTGCCGTGTATGCGTGGCTTGTTTTCATAGACCTGGTTCCTGATTTGTCTCGCAGAATCTGGCAACACTGCTAGGCCAGAACGCACGCTACGCTCGTATGCAGCAGTGTAAAGTAACTAAGTACATTTACTCAAGTACTTTAATTACATTTTTAGGGACTTTTTCACTTCAGTCCTATATATTACTCTGTGTCACGGTGATTTGAACCGATGGCAGGCGTGTCTAGTAGCCATAGTAGCCATAGCTTGGGAGGACGAGACCGCCTGTTCAGAGTATGGGAAAGTATCCCCATTGGCTTAAAGGACAGCCATGATCGAAAATATGTTGAGAATATGACGAACACGTGACACTAGTGGTCAGTCTCTTCTTAGACCAGCGTGCTTTGGAAACTGGTAAAAAAATCCTGTGAAACAACCATTTAAAGCGATGTTTTAACAGCCTGTGCCAAATTTAACACAGTGCGTTCCTGATCTGCTGCTGATCGGGAAGGCGCTTCCATATTAAATTAGTTTTTTGCATTACATGTGTAGGGATATATATACTTTTTAACTAAGGTCATGTGGACAGGATTTTATTGTTTTTAAACGGAGGTCAAAAATATATTCATATACGTGTAGTCAAGGCCTTACGCATCTGGGGCCCGTTTCAAGAGCTAACATGACGCCCTACTTGACAAGCACCACAAGTGCTTTCCCCTTAAATATTCGTTTTCTGTCTTCAAAACTAGCCATGACTGTTTCTCGATGTTTGAGTAGACTACCCAAGGAGGAACACCGAGAGAGACTACGATTTTCATCGAGAGAAAATCACTTTCCTTTTCTCGTCATGATTTCAAAGTCCGAACAGCACCAGCCCCAGATAGCCAAACGGGTTACCACCAGCATAGCCGCGGGAAGACCTTTTATGTTAGCGGTGCGGTATGCGCACCTCATGCACGCGCGCTGCGGTTCTGGGCGGATTGGGTTCGTTTTTTTCCCAGTTTTTGGTTTATTTATTTCGGTTTTAGGGTTAGGGTTAGGGTTAGGTTAGAGTTATGATATTTAATTCTTATTTCTGCCTGATTTTACCGAAAAAAAAATTATGGGGGGTGCGGTACCTGGGGGGAGGGGGGCGGCCGCACCCCCAGCACCCCTACTTCCCGCGGTACTGACCACCAGGCATAATATCAAGAAATATCATGCAATGTAAACTTATCACAGTAACCATGACCAGTTTCTATTAGTGGGCGAGTTGTTCAATTCTTGCAAATCGGCCCTCGAGACTGGGAGGACGGGCCCTTTTCAACTGACACGGGTGAAACTTAGCTAAGGCTAAGTAGCTTAGCTAAAGGCTTTGGGGGTCCTTTGCATGGAAAAGTTTTGGAACCTCTGACCTAGCCCTAGGCAAGGGAAGGCACGTTTTTTTTGTATAGCCCAGTTAAACACCACAGCCCATGCCTCCTCAACTCACCATCTTAGCAAACTCAACTTACATATTAAGGCCACACCCTCACCCAGCAACCAACATGTAATACATCATAGATCATTTCATATTTTTTGTCAGTTCAACCTTGATAGAAGCCACTAGCATAGCCAACTGCAACGTGACATTAAAACAATGATTTGTAAGGTTTTGTCACCTACTGTATACACTACTGTACCTTCAGCCTCATATGCCTAACACCAGCCTGAGTAACTGTCATTAGACACTGGCATGCACTTGATGTTAATCACAAACACGCTCACTGGCACCGTGTGACAGAAGCTGGATTTACACTTATCCACTTTGTAAGGGATAAGTGACACAGTGGGAGAAAAGCCTGATTTACACTACAAGCTTGTGAGCTTGCAGATTGCCTGTTTTCACGTGCGACACTGGTACGCAACTAAGTATAAATCGGGCTTTAGGAGTGAGTTTACACATACGCTATGAACCACGTTGCACCCACAAAATCAATAGCTTTGGATATACAGCATAAGAGCATGTGTGTACAGTGCATATGACTAGTAGCCTTAATCTGGCCATGGTATTTGTGGTGGAGACAGTGGTATCATTCACTGCGGTCTTATCTGGGCCAGTGTAGGACCAGGCCCTCCAGGTGTCAGAGCCTGCTCTGGGTCCAGTCCAAAGGCCCTTATTAGGAGCTGGAGGATAGCAGCTCTGCAGCGTTGGACACACATCTGTGTGTTTTGGCTGGAGAGAAATAGGACTTAACATTACTGACCAAGATTTTTGAAAGATGTTGGCACTGTCACTCTCTGTAATATATCTACAGTATATTACTCCATCCCACTGTGCTCATTCTCTCTGCCGCATTCTTTATCCCATTCGCTTTGTTTTTTTTTTCTTTCTTTTGTCATCCGTTTCGTCACTGTCTCTCTCTTCCACTCGTGTTCTGTTTTAGTCTCTTTCCCCTTTCTCCTCTCACTCTTTTTCATCTTATGTCCCGTTTTGATCTATCTATACTAGGCTGATGCCCGTTGGGAACGCATGCCCATGGGTTATGCAATATCCGTTGCACCTGTTGTCAGACTACCCTTTGTCATAGTGCTTGAAAGGCCAGTCTACGTAGTCTACGTTAGTACTATGATGTCATATTGATGGCTTCAGTGATCTCCATATTATGGGCATGAAATGGACACAGCCAGACAGTCAGATACAGAGATTTGTGGATTTATAGATCTTCTAGACAATCCCTGATCCGACCGACTTCCCACTTGGCACGTCACTCACTCTCGTCCTTGGCGATACACATGACAAGTTTGAAGTCGATCGGTCAGATGGTTCTCGAGATACATGGGGAAACACACAGACATGCATTTATAGATTAACTCTACTCCTTTTTCTCTTATTTATTCTTAAAACTTAGCTCTCTCTCTTCCACTCTCACTCTCTGCCTTCATGGTTTAACACTCCCCCCGTCTCTCCGTTTGTTTCTCTCTGTCTTTAGGAGATCATGGATCGTATCTATAAGAACGTGATGACCAAGGTGGAGGAGATGAATTGTGTTCAGAAAACCCTGTTCATCCTCGCCTACAATTATAAACTGGAGCAGCTGGCCAAGGGACAAAGTACACCTCTATGTGACAAGTACGGCACACACACACACACACACACACACACACACACACACACACACACACACACACACACACACACACACACACACACACACACACACACACACACACACACACACACACACACACACACACACACACACAAATCGTGTTATCCCTGATTAATTTTGCAAATTAACAGTCACGAATGCATACAGTATATGCAGTCACACGCACTTGTGGAAACACATACAGGCAGGTTCCTGGATACATAAACAAATGAATCGATTGTCCTCTCTACCGGCCCTGTCACAATTATAATTATAATCGCCTAATGGCAATTATTTGAGATAATCTTTTTTTATTTTTAACAGTCATAATCATTTCCATGTTGAAAAATGTTCAAACATTTTCAAAACTAGTGGAAATAGCAGATCTATAAGATGCTACGCGTTTTAAGCTTGTAGATCGCCTATTTCCGCTATTAATGTGTTTTGTTTTAAGTATAAAGTTATTAAATATTGAAGTTATTTGTCATATCTGCCCTGTGCGACTTTCGTTTACAAACCCTGCCTAAAAGCCGAACAGAAATGTAATTTCTATTCATAACGTTCTAATGTTCAACAACGGAAACACAATCAAATCGTTAATCGCAATTATTCGAGCGATAATTGATCGTCGAGGAAAATGTCATAATGGTGACTGACAGTCCTAACCCTCCCGTCTTGGCTCCCTTGTGCCCCAGGCTGGTGTTCAAGAAGGTTCGCTCCCTGCTGGGCGGCCGTACGCGGGTGCTGCTGTCGGGCGGAGCGCCCCTCTCTGCCGCCACGCAGCGCTTCATGAACGTGTGTCTCTGCTGTCCCGTGGGACAGGGCTATGGACTGACAGAGACCTGTGGAGCTGGCACCATCAGCGAACGTAAGAGCCATACATACGTACATTCATTATACTGTACCAGTGGTTCTCAAACTTTTTCGTGCCAGCAATGATCCCCAAATTGATGTATGTGGGCGCGAACCCCCCATCTGAAAATATGTTGTGCCAGGGACCCCCAGAAGCAAAGATTGAAAGATTTGCACACATTTTCAAGATTTTTCAGAAATAGCAGATCTACAAGCTCATACTCGGTGCCGCGCAATGAGCTTGTATGTCTGCTATTTTTGAATAGCCAAAGTATAAAATATGGATAAAGGGGTTAAAATGATTGTTATAATCTGAAAATGTTTAATGGGGACCAGACCCCACTGCATTACACATCATGGAAGCAAGAGTTAGGAGTTTAAAAGTCCCGCTAGAAAATCAATTGGGCTCCTAACTTGTTTTTGGCCAAAGTGTGACGTACTTAGAGCTATACTTTATATTGGTAGTAGAGTATATTGGTAGTAAGGTATATTGCAGTATATTGGTAGTACTGTTATGTAAATCTGTTACATAACAGTACATTACAGTATATACTGTAGATAGTAAGGTATATTGCAGTATATTGGTAGTACAGTATATTGCAGTATATTGATACAGCACAGTATATTGGCAGTACAGTGTGATGGTCTCAGTTATCCGACTTTTATGAGGAGAGGCGTTTGAAGGAAAGAGACAGGAATGGAAGGATAGAGAGGAGAGATGAATGGAACAGATTCATACAGAGAGGTGGAGGGATCAGTTACATTTTTATTGAAGTGCCAAATCACAACAAGTTGCCTCAAGACACTTTACATAATAGAACAGAGACCTAACCTACCCCCTGGCCCTGAGAAAGTATTTGGCAACAGTGGTAAGGAAAAACTCCTTTAATAAGACGAAACCTCAAGCAGAACCAGGCTCCAGGGTGGGCACTGGGCAGAAATCTTTCAAATGGGGCAGAGTGAGAAGAGATACAGCGACAGGGAGAGGGGAGGGAGACAACAGTGTACAACAGTAATACAACAACAACAACAACAACAACAACAACAACATAAACGTTTTTAACAACTATAATAACCCCAATAACAATACTAGCGGCTATAATAAGAGAGGGGGAACAGAGAGGGTTGCTGTTTGAGAAAAGGGGGAGTTGCTCGACAAAGGAAGAAAGGAGTTGTAGAAAAATGGAGAGAGAGAGATAAAATCATGAGGGGAGGAGACAGAGCCCAGATTGATCGATGGTGGGGTCAGTGGAAAGATGGGGGGGGGGGGGGCTATGGAAAAATAAATACTGACAGTCAGATAGGACTAGCTAATCATATTCATGATACTGAAGGAACCTCAAACCACATGAGCGTACTGACTGCAGTGAGACATTCCAGGCACTGTATGGTCCACATTTACTGTATGTCTGATGTGTCACTGTGCATGTATAACAAAGACTGGAGACACTGAACATGTCTGGAGATGTTCCCTTTGTCAGAATGGCATCCAGGCTTATTTGCCATGCACACTCACACAATAGGATCTTAATTTAACCCATTAAGACCGAGAACGCATCTGTGTCATTTTAGATTTCTTTGGCTATACAAAAATAGCAGATCTGCAAGGTCATAGCGCTATGAGCTTGTAGATCTGCTACTTTTGAAAAATCGTGAACATTCTTGCAAATCTTTGAATATGTATTCAAATTTTGTAAAATATGTTGTTCCAGGGACCCCCTCAGAAGCAAAGATTTGAGTTATAAATGTTCGCTTAAAAAATATATATATTCAAAGATTTGCACACATCCCAAAAATAGTAGATCTACAAGCTCATAGTGCGGCACTCTGTGCCGCACTATGAGCTCATATATCTGCTATTTTTGAATAGCCAAAGAAATCTAAAGTGACACAGATGTGTTCCCAGTCTTAAAGAGTTAAGGCTTGACTTACAGGTAGACATACTTCAAATGAGAAAAATATATTAATTTACAGCTATGCATCTTATAAAGACAAAGATCTGCGCTGACGTTGGGTATGTTGAGTCCATATACTGTACGGTAGGGGTGTGCCGATACACTAATTTCACCAAACGATACGATACGATATTTGGCTCACAACTTCGATACGATTTCGATACGATACGATACGCACTTTTTTTATTATGAAAAATATATGGGGGAGAAAAAAAGCAAATGCAAACAAATAATTCTGTTTTTGCATTATTCAGATATGCGAACTTGTAGCTTTTCAGCTACAATAGCCGTTTTGAATCAAAATAGGGCAATAGTGTGATACCTGACCCGAAAAAAAAACATGTTGTCACCCTTTTCACCTCGGGGCTGTTTGCATGCCTGATTATCATTATTGTAAAAAAAAAAAAAAAAAAAAAAAAGTTTTTTTTTTTGAAAACGATATTTTTTTTTTCTCAAAACGATACATATCGTCACGAAAACGTATCGCGATATATCGCGGGACGATATATCGGCACACCCCTACTGTACGGACATATGCATATCACATGCCGATTTGCGCTGACGTCGGGCATGACCTGTTCATATGGGCATATCTGCTCGTCCGCCACAGATACGCCTCTGGAGATCTTTTATTTTAATACATTTAAACCTTTACAGGATCAGATTACATTCTCATTCAACGATAGACAACAATGCGGTCAAATGCTGCAAACGTCGCCACTTTTATGTGAACGCACGCATAGCTAGACTGGGAAAACCTGGGTTGACTTACCGAACTGGTAACCTAAACCAGTGGTTCTCAAACTTTTTCATGTCAAGGACCCCCAAAATGCATTTGGCTGCAGACCCCCCCCCCCATCTCAAAAATGTTTTGTGCCAGGGATTTTTTCAAAAATAGCAGATATACAAGCTCATAGCGCGGCACTGATATCTGCTATTTTTGAATAGCCGAAGTGTAAAATATGCTTAAACGATTGGGACGCTATATTAACACATTTTGCTGGGGACCCTCGGGGACCCTGGGGGTCGCCGGACCCCACTTTGAGAACCAATGACCTAAACCAGTGGTTCTCAACCTGTGGGTCGGGACCCCCAGGGGGGTCCCCACATGATTTTGGAGGGTCCCCAGATGACAGTGAAGTGACGATTTATGGACTTTTAAGACCTTTTTAATACCTAAAACATTTTAATAAATTAAAGAAAAGAAAAAGACCATTACTGCATCAAAAGTAATCAACAAACTATACTATAAAACATTGGCCAAATTGTCAAATAATAATAAGAAAGAGGCAAATATTGTGAAAATAGCCGATCTACAAGCTCACAACGTTGTGAGCTTGTAGATCAGCTATTTTCACAATATTTATCTGTGGAGCGGAGTCAAACAAAATGGGGGGTCCCCAGTTCAAATATGATTAGTTTGGGGGTCACGGCCTGAAAAGGTTGAGAACCACTGACCTAGACCACCTTCGTGTCACCGACCGCTTGCATGACTGCGGTGCTGTGGTTGTTATAGACCACATAACAAAAGGATATGGTCTCTGTCGGGTGGAAACCTCATTATGTCCAAAAGTGTTACTTTTCAGGATTCAAATTCAAAAGTATAGCAAAAGTAGCAGATCTACAAGCTCAAAACTCCAGCTTGTGGATCGGCTACTTTTGATGCTTTTGTGTGACGCAGTAGTAGGATCAAGTAGGGCATCCATTTACGGAAAAAAACTCAAAAAGTTAGAATATGGAGATAAGAGGTTTCTGCAGTGACGTTCAGACAGTATCCTATACATAGCCTTCTGAGAAGCCTTCTGCATCTCTGTCATTTTACATTTATTTGGCTATCTGCTATTTGTTTTTAATCTTGAACATTTTTGCAAATCTTTTAATATGTATTCTAACACATTCCACGCCAGAGTTTAATATCATAATGTACTCACCAGTGCCAGCGATTTATTGTTGTTTTTTTGTTTTTTTCACGTCGCCACAGACCTCGCTAAATACCTTAAAATCGCGCGTTCAAGCTGTGAGAGCTGTGTGAGACGCCCAGAGAAGACCGTTTTGATCGGCGATCGGCCATTTTGAAGCTACAGCGGTTTATGTTAAACAGCGATCAGCGATGAGGAAAAACAACAACCGAGAAAATGGAGATTTAGTTTCCGCATTAGAGTGGAGGCGGATGGGAACGAAAATCTCCGGATACGGATATTTCCGTTTCCGGTGATGCTACAATGAAATGTGTCGTGGCGAATGAGGCCTACAATGAAATGTGAACCTGTAGATCTACACGACTGGCACGCTGCGCAATTATTTACTGTAGGTTCGCGTAGATCTACGCGATTGGCACGCAATGTGTTAAGCGAACATTTGACAAATATTTTGTTCCAGGGACACCCCCAGAAGCAAAGATTTGAGTTACAAATGTTCGCTTTAAAAAAGATATATTCAAAGATTTGCAAAAGAAATCTAAATTTTTCGAAAATAGCAGATTTACAAGCTCGTAGCCGCGCTGCTTCTGTATCTGCTATTTTTGAATAGCCAGAGTATAAAATAATGGTCATACTCATAGCTCAAATCTAAAATGACACAGATGCTTTCCCGGATTGAATGGGTTAAGAATTTGACCACAGCAATAATAGACACCTAATTTATTTTGTTTCCACTCCCTTTCATATTGCAAGACAACAAGAACGTGAAAGCATGGATCGTTGGAATAATAGGATGCCGGGACATTTCTCTGTGATGATGTGACACTCTCTCCACTCATTGTGTTTAGACGCACCCCGTGACGCACTCAGCCCATTTGTGAAATTATGGAAATATTTGGGGAGCTCTTTTCCCAAGCAGTCTGAAGCTGGAAAAACACTGGGCTGTGGGACATTCCTTTGGGGATGGGGTTACCATGGCGAGAGGCGGGGGAGGGCGTCCAGTGCCTGGTTGCCGTGGCGATGGATGTTGTGCACAGATGCTATAGCGTGCATCTCACTAATCGGCATAGCTTGTGATAATTTGTGTGTGTGTGTGTGTGTGTGTGTGTGTGTGTGTGTGTGTGTGTGTGTGTGTGTGTGTGTGTGTGTGTGTTATTCCAGTGTGGGATTACAGCACAGGAAGAGTTGGCGGGCCCCTGGTTTGCAGTGAGATCAAGTTGAAGGACTGGCTGGAGGGTAGGTGACAAACACAGTTCATCACTGACTGTACACACAGTAATACATCACACACGTGTCGTGCACAGCTCACACACTCACCCCACAGCAGTGCTTCTCAAACTCTTACATTTCGAGGACCCCCAGTTTGGTATGCATTAGGCCACGGACCCCCATAACTCTGAGAGTGTGCAAATGGAACCAAAGGGTCTATTTGGTTCCATTTGTACACTCTCTGAGTTACAGACCTGCAAGGGTCAGTTTGGTTCCTAAGTTATCAATAATTTGGCTGGGGACCCCCTGGAACCCCCGCACTCTCCTCACTTACATACTGTAGTACATGCACAAGCACGCACACACACACACACACACACACACACACACACACACACACACACACACACACACACACACACACACACACACACACGTGCGCACACACAAACACAATCTATGCCTTGAAGATAGCTCAAATTCTGTATATGAGTCACAATGCACGCATGCACACACAGAGATACACACCAATGCACACAAACACACAGGTACACACAGACAGATACACACTTTTAAGAAAACTGCAGCTTAGGTGGTTCTGTCCACATGAGCTGTCTGGTGAGAAAGGTCTCGCAGGGGAGACTTCACCACGTCTCCTATGAGCAGCAACCACAGAAACCTCAGTCTGCTCATAGCCTTGTAAGGACATCACTCCACTCTCCTGCACTGTTTACAATAGTGGTTCTCAAACATTTTCATGTCAGTGACCCCCAAATTGATTGGTCACGGACCCCCATCTGAAAAAAAAATGTGCCAGGGACCCTGGCACAAAAGAGAGAGAAGAGAAGATTAGTTTAAAAAAAAATTCAAACTTGTTCAAATTTTTCTTTTTGCTGACCTACAGTACAAACGCGCAACACGTCACGTTGCGAGCTTGTGGATCTTGCAATAAAATAGGGTTAAAGTGGTTAAACTGTTCCTCGTTTTGCTAGGGACCCTCTGGAACCCCCTCAGGGACCCCTTTCTGTGGACTGCATAATCATTTCATCTAATTCATCTCATATCTCTGTGTCTTATCTTATACAGTAGTTCATGGGTCTATTGTAACATGTTGATCAGACCGACTGAAGTCAACGTAGTAGTGCTTTATCCTCCGTCTATTGTACAAAACACAACCATGGCCATTCGTTTGGTATTGATTCCACTGTAATCTATTCCAGGTGGCTACCGTAGCACAGACAACCCCCACCCGCGAGGGGAGATCCTGGTTGGTGGGCCCAACGTAACCATGGGTTACTATAAGAAGGAGCTGAAGAACCAGGAGGACTTCTATGTAGACGAGAGCGGCCAGCGGTGGTTCTGCACCGGAGACATAGGAGAGTTCCACAAAGATGGATGTCTGAAGATTATTGGTGAGGATGGAGGCATTGAAGGGAGGGAAGGATGGATGGATGGATGGATGGATATAGAGCTCTTCACAGGTTACCCTGATTCTGGAAAAAACCCGAACCGAAACCGGAACCGTGTTTTACCGTAATCACTCGGACACGGGTCGGTTCCGGTTCTATTATCTCGGACCTCGGGTCTGTTTATCATTATGTATAGTGAAAAGAAACTAAGTACATTGAGGTATTTGTACTTTACTTACTCACAATGGGTCGCTATATTCCTGAGTGGACCCGAGAAGACCCGTGATCAGCGCTGATCACTAGAGAAAAGCATGAAGTGCTACGACGATCACGCTGACCTGGGATCAGATTACTGCAGCGCAACAGCGCATGCTGTCAGTTCAGTCAGAGCGGAGAGCACACCAAGCTCACCAAAATATACCTCCTTGGAAACAAAATGTGCACGTGGCGTGTGCGATCATGGATTCCTTATTCATCGAGGTGAAAACATACAATGTAATGTCATATTGTAGGCTGATACAGTATATAGCTGCTAGGTTTCATTATGGAGTAACTAACATCTAGTTCTGTTTTTAGGTACATGTATGTTGGGTCCATAAAACTGTAATATCTCTGAACAAATCAGATCTCGTCCGTCTTTTAAAAAAGAATGTCGGGTCCACTCGGTTCTCGGAACCAATTTCACAGGTCCATCCAGGACCAGGACTTTGACTGCTGAATTGTACGAGGTGGTGGGGGCGTGTGCACTGTGCGCATGGGGTGATCACTGCCTGCCTCCTGTGAATCGTTTTTTTTATTATTATTTTTATATATATATATATATTTTTTAGATGAGAATGAGACCAAAATGCACAGCAAAATCCGGAGTGTTGATTGAATTCGGAATGACGGGTCCGTCATTTGAAAAATATCTCGGAACCAGTCGGGTCTCGGAACAAAATTCACGGGTCCATTAGATTAGGGTTCTGGTCTTGAATCTGTGAAAAGCTCTAGTTGGATGGATGGGTGGATGGATAGGCTGGCTGATACTCATCCAACTATCAAAGAAGAACCTTTCCCACTGAAGATGGTATTTAATTTGACTTTACTTTACCTACCTAGCTTTCAAAGGCTTTCTTAAGGACCATCAGTAGCAAATAGCAATGCTTAACTGGTTAATAAACATAAGGCGACTCTGAATTCCTGGGTTTTCCCTGGATTATCATCAGCACACTCAAAATGCCCTGTGTTCCTGGGTCTCTTCCAGAGAACCTTCCACCCTCATTGTCGTCCATCAGTCTGTCATGGCCGCTCCCAGGGAACCGTTCTGATGACTTAAATTTACCTCACTTCCCAGAATGTCCTCCCGAGTCGTGTCTCTTATCTACGTCAGTTTGCTATGCATAATGGATGTTTATTTTGTATTGCCTTTCTTCGTAGATTGTGCACCCCTACGTCTTACTGTAACCCTGCATTTTGCACCAGCGTCTTCGTTTTGAACACACACACAAACACATTATTTTCTTAGCAATTATTCTGTCGATTACATTTTTGATTAATCAAATAATCGAGAAGCGCTTTTTTTTAAGATATATTTTTTAAATCTTGTATAAGTCAACAACAACTTATTTTATCCTTCATCGTGAGCTTGTAGCTCTGCTGTTTTCACTATTTTTGAACTTTAGTCTATAATGGCATGCAATCTTTATTTCCGACCCAGGGGAGATCCATATCACAATAAAAACAACACAATTGATAAATAAATAAACAAAAACTAAAAACTGTAAAAGAAACAGACAAAAAACCTTCCACAATGTTCAGTTTCTAACATACAGACATGTGTGACCAATGGTTCCACAGTCTAGAGGAGAACCTGACAGAACTACGTATAGGTTTGGTTATGACCGCGATGATGTCATTTACTGCTCAGATGCCCTACACATAAATCTATACATACGTAGCACAGCAGAGCAGGTGGGTAGGGTACCCCAACACTAACAAACCTATGGCTTGTACTCACACTTGGAGCTCTCAGCAGCAGCCTCATGCTGTCATTACAAGCCACTGTGAGTCGTCTGATGCTGCCTTGTCTGACACCACAGGAGGGCAGTATACAGAGGTGTACTAACTAAAAGGTACTGAGCACGTGATAAATTTGGACACAGCATGTTCGCTTGAACATAAGGCTTCGGACACTGTCTACTGCACACACTAGGGGCAGTGCCAGACAGATAGATTATTAGTCAATTATTTTATTAAAATGTTAAATATTTTTTTGTATATTCGACGAAATGGATTAGTTGAACTGTGGATGAACTGTTTGTGTGCAGACCGTAAGAAGGACCTGGTGAAGCTCCAGGCAGGAGAGTATGTCTCCCTGGGGAAGGTGGAGGCCATGCTGAAGAACTGTTCTCTGATAGACAACATCTGTGCCTACGCCAACAGGTACACACACACCTGTGTGCATGTGTTTGCATGGTGTGCGCGTGCACGCCCATTTGTGGATTTCTGCACACGTGGCGTGTTTGTGTGTATGTGTCTAAAAAAGCTTCCAAGCTTAATGCTGCAATCTGTGACTTTTTTTGTGAATAAAATGTGATTTCATTATAACTAACAGAACTGCGGTGGTTGTAGTTGTTCTCCCTGCTCTTCTATTGATACAAAGTCAAAACGCAATACATCCTCTGCCCAAATGGGCAGAAATACCTCGGATATCCCGGCACTTGCACAGGGTATCCCGGGTATTCATTTAATACTTAAATACCTGTAATCTCTGTGCATGGCAGGATTTCCCTGTGTATGTCTGATAGATGTGTGGTTTCCAGATTCATAGACAATAAAATACAGTATGCACACATGTAATATGTACGTGTGTACATCTTATGTGTGTATCATTGTTACATGTTGTTAATTATGACTTTTCTTGCTGTCTTCCTTGCTCTCTGCGTGACAGTGACGAGACGTACGTGATTGGCTTCGTGGTGCCCAATCAGAAGCAGCTGCTGGCGCTGGCGGAGCAGCATGGTGTCCGGGGCTCGTGGGAGGAGCTGTGCAGCAACGTGGCCATGGAGGAGCTGGCGCTCAAGGTCATCACAGAGGCCGCCGTGGCAGGTGAGGAGCAGGCTTATTAATTTTTAACTAAAACTAACATTAATGAAAACAAAAAGTCCCAAACATTTTAGTCAACTGAAATAAAAATAAAAACAAGGTTCTGCAAAAATACGATAACTAACTGAAACTGTATTGTGTTCATAAAAGTAACTAAAACAAACATCATAGAGAAAATGTCTTTCTCAGTATTTTTCTTAAAAAATATTAGCACATGTTTTCAAATGGGTGTCAAGTCCATGGCCAAATACAAATCAATTTGGGGGTTATTGACATAAAAAAATAACCTGCACTGTGTCTCCACGTCAGGTTTCCTACTGTGTGTGTGTGTGTGTGTGTGTGTCTGTCTGTCTGTCTGTCTGTCTGTCTGTCTGTCTGTCTGTCTGTCTGTCTGACTTAATAAAAACACTGTTTTCACTTTCCTCTGATTAAACTTGATGCAGTCCAGTGTGGTTTGGTTCCAGTATGAAACCATTTAAGAATCCATTCATAGAGTTTCCCTTCTCCCTTTTGCAGCCCAACTGGAGCGGTTTGAGTTCCCGCGCAAGATCCGTCTGAGTCCAGAGCCATGGACCCCCGAGACTGGCCTAGTGACCGACGCCTTCAAGCTCAAGCGCAAGGAGCTGAAATCGCACTACCAGGACGACATCGAGAGAATGTACGGTGGCAAGTAGCTAATGAAGACCTCTGCGGCATGATTCAACGTCCAAACACAGACCAGCACTTGGTTGTCCCCACGTCTTCTCCGTGACTTTTGTACCATATTCCAGGAAGCCACCCTACCAACCCCCAAACAAAAACTACACAAATTACTTGAATCTTTGGTTACTCTTTGTTCTCCAGAGACCATAAATAAAGATGGATAGGGCAAATGAGATACAGATGCCAGAGAATAGAGGCCGAGTTGCAATGTTTCCCTCTACTGTGCATGATGTACTAACCTTAAGCCTGATTTAATTGCACGGCAGTGTCGCATACCAAAAATAACAGATCTACAAGCCCACAACGCGTCGTGACGTGACTCGTTGTGAGCTTGTAAATTATCGTGGTATTTCTGGTGCACGACACCGGTGTGCGAGTATAAATCAAGCATTACTCTCACCTCAGAAACCGCTTTTACTTGAAATTCTAATCAACACAAATCACTTAGCCTCGAGGAGCGGTGCGAAGAGCTTTGTGTTGAGGCAAAGCGTTGATGAGAGCCCTCCCTGTACGTTGCTGCCTCCCTTTTCCCCGTCCTTTCCGGGGAGGACTTGTGTCGTTGTCACATATGAGTTATGAAACAGCAGGTTTTGGTGGGGCGGTTGTCTGTTGAACTCCAAGGAGAAGCTCAGGGTGGAGTAAACAGGGCTGTGGGATTGTTTTTCAGCTCGGATTCAGATGCTAAATCAACAAAAGACTCTGATGATTTCCATAAATCTGTTACTGGATGATTTGCTAAATTTTTCTTCTCTACTAATTTCCTTTACGGTTTCAAATTCCTGTCCTATCCCAAAGATTACTTTTCATTTATTTCTAATATCCGAGCCTAGTTGTGCCTAGCGACTCGTCGTGTTTCCCGCAGGTCAGGAAACCATTAGCCCTCATGTTTCTTTTCACAGTTCACTTGTTTTCAGTCCTGTTGAGTGGTTTATTTAGTTTCCCTCCCACTGCCACACAGCCTGACACACGTACTGCTGGGACAGTGCGTCCCGCAGCACATTTGACACCAATAGCAGGCAGTCATTAGAGGGCAAATTAGAAATGGGGTTAGTGAACATATACTATACCAAGTCTAGTAAAGGTTATCCTGTCATTGGTTCAAAATGATGACAATTGCACCCAGTACATGTACTCTAAATGTGGCCCATTGTATTTCACCACAGTGATAATACATGTCTTTACTCCTACAGACCATGATTGTGCACTAAAAGAAAAGCACATTTGCCTGTCCCGTTTGCTCATACCACTCAAATGTCTAATGTAATCATCACCAAGCTTTGTTATAAACAACGTGCAATATGAAAATACTACATCTTTGTCCAAATAAGGTGTTTGGTTACAGATGGAATGAAAGGCACCAAAAAAAGAAAATCACTTAACGCACTAACGGGTGCGCTGAGTGAAATATCTGCACACTTTTACAACGTTGGCCTCTGGTTCCATGGCCGACATTTATCTTCACGGATTGCCCTCCTGGCCGAGTAGCCGAGTTGAGCAATTTCCACATCTGCACATGTGTGATGGAGTGCATGTGCTCAACAGCACTCAGAATCTCAGCCTCGGCATTCCCACAATGTGACACCTGTTGCCTTTTCTCCTGTTACTGAGTGGCTTCAGTCTACTCTAGACTCTAACCACTTCTGAGATGTTCCAAACATTACTGCACAAAGATTAATAGATAACGTTTTCTTGACAGTGTGTGTTAGCTACTGTTACGCAAACATAACACGCCTGTCCAATTCCTGATTTAGTTTCGTTGTGATTCTTCTCCTTGACTGTAAATACTTAATGTAATGTTAAATGTATAGTCTCTATTTTGAATCTATTTAAGCTTTGTTGTCATAGCCCAGTTCTGGAGCTCCTTTCCCTCTTTATGTGAGGAGATCGGCCTTGATACACAAGTGCATCCAACAATATTTATTTGTAATTTGCCTTGGATCAAATTAAATCAATGAATAAAGATTGTGTTTGGTCTACGTGGGCTTTCCTGTGTTGTTTGAATGAAACTGTAGTCATCCATTGTGGTCAATTGTTCCCATATAACCACTTAAAGGACAACTTAGCTTTTTTACAACCAAGGCTTATGTTTTAGCTTGTAATTAATGTACATAAAAGATGAGTGTTAATTTTTTTTCATTTACTGTTTTCCATAGTTTTTGCAATTTTCGCGATCATTTTTACAGTGGGCGGTGGCATTCGGGCAGTTGGCTAAATATGTCTTTTTTTACACAATAACCCGGCGATCTCTTTAGTATTATTTACTCTTAGCTCTTCTAGCCCCCAACAACTCACATCTGGCCATCAAAGACCACGGGACCTTTTTTATTGTGTAAAAAAAGACATTTAGCCACCTGCCCGAATGCCCCCGCCCACTGTAAAAAAGATTGTGAAAATTGCTAAAACTATAGAAAACAGTAAATGAAAACAAAATTAACACTCATCTTTTATTTACTTTAATTACAAGCTAAAACATAAACCTTGGTTGTAAAAAAACAAAGTTGTCCTTTAGAGCTGAGATACGTTAGTACTGTCATGTCCTACCTGGTATCTGTACCTGGGTCCCCCACAAGGGCGCCGACATTACTGTTGATCTACATAAAGCACATTTGGGAAGGTTGAGTTTCATGCAATACCTCTTGTCAACCAGTAGTGGTCCTACCTGACCATAGGATCTAAATGTCTCAATAGAAAAGCAGAGAGACCACCTCCAACCACCGCAGTTGTGTTAATTATATTGTACTGTATACTCTACCATACGATTTCGTTCAATTGTTTTACTCACTACAAAAGGTTATATTGCAGCTTTAAGCCCAATTTACTTAGTCGTATGATGAATAGCGAGCATAGCAGATCTAGATCTACAAGCTCACAACATGTCACACTGCGATGCGGTGTGAGCTTGTAAATATGCTATGTTCGAAACTGTTAGAATAATGACGTGCCCAAAATAGGCATGCCAGTGTTTAGTTAGTAGGCCTATACTTCACACTACAACAGCGGTTCTCAAAATGTGGTCCGGGGCAATTGTTCCCATATAACCACTTAAAGGACAACTTAGCTTTTTTACAACCAAGGCTTATGTTTTAGCTTGTAATTAAAGTAAATAAAAGATGAGTGTTAATTTTTTTTCATTTACTGTTTTCCATAGTTTTTGCAATTTTCGCGATCATTTTTACAGTGGGCGGTGGCATTCGGGCAGTTGGCTAAATATGTATTTTTTTACACAATAACCCGGCGATCTCTTTAGTATTATTTACTCTTAGCTCTTCTAGCCCCCAACAACTCACATCTGGCCATCAAAGACCACGGGACCTTTTTTATTGTGTAAAAAAAGACATTTAGCCACCTGCCCGAATGCCCCCGCCCACTGTAAAAAAGATTGTGAAAATTGCTAAAACTATAGAAAACAGTAAATGAAAACAAAATTAACACTCATCTTTTATTTACTTTAATTACAAGCTAAAACATAAACCTTGGTTGTAAAAAAACAAAGTTGTCCTTTAGAGCTGAGATACGTTAGTACTGTCATGTCCTACCTGGTATCTGTACCTGGGTCCCCCACAAGGGCGCCGACATTACTGTTGATCTACATAAAGCACATTTGGGAAGGTTGAGTTTCATGCAATACCTCTTGTCAACCAGTAGTGGTCCTACCTGACCATAGGATCTAAATGTCTCAATAGAAAAGCAGAGAGACCACCTCCAACCACCGCAGTTGTGTTAATTATATTGTACTGTATACTCTACCATACGATTTCGTTCAATTGTTTTACTCACTACAAAAGGTTATATTGCAGCTTTAAGCCCAATTTACTTAGTCGTATGATGAATAGCGAGCATAGCAGATCTAGATCTACAAGCTCACAACATGTCACACTGCGATGCGGTGTGAGCTTGTAAATATGCTATGTTCGAAACTGTTAGAATAATGACGTGCCCAAAATAGGCATGCCAGTGTTTAGTTAGTAGGCCTATACTTCACACTACAACAGCGGTTCTCAAAATGTGGTCCGGGGACCCTCAGGATTCCAAATGGACCCTTACAGGTCTGTAACTCAAGAGTTAAGGGGGTCCTTGAAATTAAAAAGTTTGAGAACAACTTCACTAGAGCGTCACTGAGGAAGACGTTGATCTCCCCACGCAGCATCACTGAGGAAGACGTTGATCTCCCCACGCACAACAACTGTAAACTGAGTGAACTGAACGAACTCAGCCTTGAGTTACATTCAATAAGCAGCGATGACCGCCTGGCTGCCTTCTAATCCAATTCAACACTCACCAATAATTAGGGTTGTTTAGACTCTCAGATTCCCAGCGATGACCTTATTTCCTCCCCTGGCGATGTCTGGTGTAAATGGGAGGAGTGGAGTTAGTCTTTTGAATGGATTCAATCACTTGGGAGATGGGACCACCCTAAAACGACTCACTGTCAACTCAATTGACATTAGCTTGAACGTGAACTCATCCATCCCAAAGCAAGAACCCTGAGCTGCTGCTGCTGCGGTGGTGAATTCTGATGGCTCATAATGACAAATATGCTGTAAGTGTCAAGAATCATATGAATAGCGGAGATTAGAATCCTTTTGTTACTAAATGATGATGAAATATTATCTGTCTGTCTGTCTGTCTGTCTGTCTGTCTGTCTGTCTGTCTGTCTGTCTGTCTGTCTGTCTGTCTGTCTTCATACAGTATGTTGTCTGTCTATTTTAGATTTTCATCACAGTACAGTAATACTAGTCTTGTGTCAGAGATGCTGACAGGACAAGCACAGCTTCAACAAATAGGATATACAGTACTGAATGTTTTCATGTGAGTCTGCTTTCTGTAACAAGTTCACAAGGCAGCTCCTCAGCTCTGAGCCAAACTTTTCTGTCGACCACTGAGCCTCTCTCACGTGACTTAATGACACCCTGGGGTCCCAACATAAATGCTCATGTCCATCCTCCAGCTTGCCAAACTCCAGAGGCGCACATAACAGAGACACAACACACAGGCTCATATGCACCCGAGCTACTTTTATTGGTGAGTTGGGATTTTCAATCAGTGTAAAGGCAATATATTTATCTGGTTATTGTTACATCTTTGTTTGGTTTACACACAGCTTCTCGCGTTTCTAAAGCTGTTGAGCTGTGCGTAAAACCGTGCGTAAAACTGCGTAAAGTGTGCATCCGACCTAATGCATAATACTTTATTCTTTTTTTTTCACTTCTGTAGCAAACTTCTGACGCCCTCGTAGGCTGCACAGGGAATGGAACAACAACCACACAACTCCACGGCGCCAGAGCTTCTGTTTCTCGAGACGTCCGACGTGTCCCACCAGACGGACAGCCACAGGACGAGCACTGGCAACGCGTACCTGTACATTCTAATAGTCCTGTCCTTCTATGGAGTCTTTCTGTTCGGCATCATGCTGGGCTACGTTCGCTCCAAGCGGCGAGAGAAGAGGAGGTCGAACGTGTTCACGCGCCTGGTGCACGAGGAGGAAGAGCGCGAGTGGGGCTCGTTCCCGAAGAAGCACAGCATGACGTTCATGCCCGTCATCCCGGCGGCACTGCGGGCCGTGCAGGTGTCCCTGCCTCATGGACTGTATGACGGCGTCGGCGGCTGCAGAGTCCCGCTGTCCCCGCTGTCCCCGCTGGCCTGTGCGCTCTGCACAGGCCAGCAGAGCAGCGTCAGCTCGCTGTGCTCCAGCGCCGATGTGCGCTTCGCGATCGAGGAGGAGTCGGACAGCGGGACAGTGGAGGGGGGCTCCGAGGACACCGCCACCCCGCCTCGCCACAAGGGATCGAGCCCGGAGAACAGCGACGACTCGGCCGGTGACAGTTCCCAGTCTCCCCGCCACCGGGAGGGAGAACTGTGACCAGAAATAGAGCTGTTCTTTGGCTGGGATACAGGAAGAATTGGCACTTCATGAGAAGTCTGGGCACCTCGATGGGAAATTGGCTGGTAGTCTATGCTTTGGAAAATGGTCTGGGGAAAAAAACATTGTTGGCTATGCATGATTTCAAGTTTTATTAGAAAACATCATTACATAACAGTATGAATTATGATGTTTCTTACAATTCTAGACGATCGCTCTATTAAACAATTTGAACATGTATGGTACATAATTATCAGACCTATACCTTTCAACTTGTTGTTTATAATGACTGGCTGGTTTTGTTGAAATATTACGTCTTAACATGCAAAATGTTCAAGCATGTTCAAATTGTTTACCTTATTTCAAACCATTCTACAACGCATACATTTATTATTTCTTATTTTTCTTAAAATTTTCCCTATTTTTTTTCCATTTCCAAATAGCCAATTTAACATTGAGGTGCCCAGACCTCTCAGGTGCCCACTCTTCCGGTTTCCCAATGGCTTTTCACTCCAAAGAGTATGAAAAGTATAGAGGACTTTACAACCGGACTGAATGAAATAGAACTTGACTGCTCTTGATCACTTCTGTACACTAAAATCCTGAGTGTTATTACATTTAACTGGTGTATACAAATGGAACCAAATGATCCCCGGGTCCATTTGGTTCCACAGTGGAACAAAATGGAGCTTCCACTCTCTCAGAGTTACATGGTGGGGTCTAGGGTCAATATGGGCCCCTTAGGGTCCCTTTGGTCACTTGTACACTCTCAGAGTTAAATTAACACTGATGGTTTTTACTGTGAAGCTCGATCATGAGTAAAATGTACCTGGGACCCACTTGAAAGATCTGTATGGCTTGTTTTGTTTTGTCTGTAACTAAATCGTATTTGTTGTAACTATGATCTACACACTGCGCACTGTTAGGCCTACACCAGCATTCGTAGTTATACTTGATGAAAGTAACACACTGTACATACCATTTGTTATTTTCACTTTGTGAGGCTTAAGTTAAAACGAAATGTCTGCTGTGGTGTGGAAAATAAAGGAGAATACATTTTGTACAAGTCTTTACTTTTTCCTTCCTTATTTGATGTGATGTTTTATTCAACCACTAGATAGCAGTGTTGTAATAACCCATTACTAGCCTAGTTGTTACTGACGAGGATGGAGAGAAGAGAACGGACATAGAGCTCTATTATCATCCTGTTAGTTTTAGAGGGCGTGGGCATAGTGCTTGAAACCATTCCAGTTAAACAAGACATCTACTTATTGCCATTCTCCTATTCTCCTATTGTACTTTCCTATTATCCTGCAGCACCTTCACTGTCATTTCAACTAAATCACTCATAAAAGAAGCACTGTGGGTCCTGGTCTGCACCCGGCCCACTTGCATGTCTGACTTAACCACATGAGCCCTATTTTGGGGCATGTCATTATAGGCGACATGCCCCCCCCCCCCCTTGTAGTGCAAGGGCCTCAGAATCAACCTAAACACGCCCCCATCCAATCAACCTAAACACGCCCCCATCGCATGCCTGCAGCCTTTGCACTTTATTCTTGCTTGAAAGAAGCCAGGGTGACGGTGTGTATTGACTGTAAATGAATAAAGGGCAAGGGACAGTTTCAGGGCTGTTGTTCCTCTCGGGTGGCATTGGTTCATGACTTGTAGTCCATATTTCTCTCTCTCTCATGCATACAAAAACATGCCGCATGCACACACTCGTTTTTCTGTTTATCCACGGCATGGCAATGATGGATCACATGCATCTATGGAACCAAATGTGGAAAAAGCTATCCTTTAACTCTCCCTGCTACATACCTAGATTTAAATCTTACCATCACACACACACACGCACACGCACACGCACACGCGCACACACACACACACACACACACACACACACACACACACACACACACACACACACACACACACACACACACACACACACACACACACAGTTTTTCAGCATGACTGCACACCCTAAGTCTCAAAACTCAGTCTTTAGGGTGAGTTGTGAGTCGTGACAATAGCCGGAGGGTTTAATGACAGCGTATGCTGAGAAAGTCCCAAATTTGTGTGCGTACGTGGGTGTGTGAGAGGGAGAGACAGACAGAGCGAGCGTTACACAGATAAACAGCCAGGTCCTGTAAGGAACAGCATTCTGAAGAGAACAACATGGACAGTTTAAGAGAGAGAGAGAGAGAGAGAGAGAGAGAGAGAGAGAGAGAGAGAGAGAGAGAGACTGACGCAGAGTGAATTATGTCTTAGGCAGGATGTTTGTTTTTAAGCCCCTCCAAGTGAGATAATGGTGGTCTCTGAATCCTGCCTCAAACATGCACTATTAATGAGACTACATGAGTAGTACAGTGTGTGATATGAGTCACACACTGTACAATACATTATGGCATTTATCTACTGTATTTCCCTCTCTCTCTCTCTCTCTCTCTCTCTCTCTCTCTCTCTCTCTCTCTCTCGCTCTCTCTCTCTCTCGCTCTCTCATTTTCTTTCTTGCAATTTCAGTTGTTTGTTCCTTTGAATGCTGCATGTTCAGCATGTCCATTGGCATCTATCCTCTAAAATGCAACCAGCATGACATTTTGCTTTCATGGACAAGGACATTAGCATCAAGCAGCCTAGGTCATATTTGCATGATTTCATTCAATATTTGGATTAAAAAAAAAGAAAGAAAAAAAGCTAATTAATCAATCATCAGAAAATTTATCCAATCCCATTTTAGTAATTCAATAATTGGTTTATCATGTAAACATTTCTAATGTTTGCTATTTACAACTTGACCAAAATGTGAATGCCTATCTTTGTTCCATAATGAAAAGCTTTCATTATGTGACTTCTGGATATGAAGATGAATTGCAAGATGTTTCGATTCAGATAACTTGTGATAAGCATGATGTTGTACTCTCACCATCATTTTTTGGGTATAAATCAAAAGAAATTGACAGATGAATCAGTTGTGAAAGTAATCATTACAGTTGCAGTCGTATGTGATATATCGTGATATTGTTTGGTATATGTAGAGCACTGGGTTCTAACCCCACCATCATTACAAACGCTGAAATGCAGCATTTTGAATAACCAGTGTCAAAGAAACATATGTTACTGCGATCGATTACATGTTCATACATCAGCATCAGAAATAAAGTAGACAAGAAGGACAACACAGAGGCTCTGTTCTGATGCAGACATGTAAAAGGAACCTCCGGTCTTTGCCTCCACCATGTACACACCTGTCAGCAGACAAAAGACAGCATGGAGGATTAAACATGCACTTGCATAATGTATTTGTCCGGGAGTCAGATGTGTGTTCCGTGGAGATAGCGGATGACCATGCCTTTCCTTCAAACAAAACTGCCTGTTTTCGCCCTTTCACCTAATGAGTGTTACTATGGAGACCCAAGCTGAACACTGCAGTTAATTTGTATGTGTGTTGCCGGGGGCAGAGACCACTGCTACAAGTCAGGGAAGAGGAGGAGAAGCAGGGGTGGAAGAAGTACTCTGATATTTTACTTAGGTAAAACTACCAATACCACAATATACAAATGCTCTGTTACAAGTAAAAGGCCTGTATTTAAAACGTTTGACTTGAATAAAAGTAGAAAAGTATTGGCATCAAAATAGACTCATAGTACCAAAGTAAAAGTAGTGAAATTTGTCAAAATTGGTCAAAGCTTTTTGAGAATAATAGCGGATCTACAAGCTCACCACACATGGTGAGCTTGTATATCCACTATTTTCGAGTATAAAATAGGTATTCATTGGTCAATGTGTGTTTTGTAACAATAGATCAAAATCTACAAAGTAACTAGTAACTAAAGATGTCAAATAATTGTGGTGGAATAAAAAGTACACATTTGCCTCTGAGATGTAGTGGAGTACAAGCATTAAGTATCGACAAATGGAAATTAGTAAAGAAGTAAAGGTACCTCAACACTGTAGCCTACTTAATTAAGTACAGTGCTTGAGTAATTGCACGTTGTTACAGTACTTCCCACCACAGAGGGGAAGCTACTGAATATCAGTGGTGGAAAAAGTACTCAAATGCTTTACTTAAGTAAAAGTATCAATACTGCAATATAGAAATACTCTGTTACAAGTAAAAGTCCGGAATTCAAAATGTGCTTGAGTAGAAGTACAAAAGTATTGGCATCAAAATGTACTTAAAGTACCAAAAGTAAAAGTACTCATGCAGAATGTCCCATTTCAAGTTTTCAAATGTATAAAAATATTTTGAAAATAGCAGATCTACAAGCTCACAATGCCTCGCAATGTTGCATTGCAACACACTAGGGCTTGCAGATCGGCTATTTTCAAATGGCCGAAATGTATGTAGGGCTGAAGTGGTTACTGTATGTTTTGTAATAATAATCAAAATATACAAAGTAACTAGTAACTCAAGTTTTCAAATAAATGTAGTGGAGTAAAAGTACAATATTAGGATCCGAGATGTAGTGGAGTAGAGGTAAAAGTATTGGAAATTGGAAATACTCAAGTAAAGGTAGGGTAAGTGATTTTCTTTGGTTAAAATAAGTGTTAAATAGCTCTATATTCTGATAGTACTCATTGCTATAGAGTGTTTGTTCAGTAAAAGGAGTCTCCTTGTCTCTCCAGCTCTTTATGAAACAGAAAATGCATTTTCGTTTCAGTTTCAGTTTCATTTCCAATTTTATCCATTCAGGATAGAGAACTCAATCAGGATATAGATTAAACAAGTGAAATTCGAAGTGATGACACTAAGAAATGAGCAGGCAAAATTGGAACTGGAACACTTTAAATAATGAAGCTTAAAAATGGGTACTTTCTCCTGATTGGCTGAGATTTTGACACCTCCCGGAAAATGTATTTTCTGTTTATTAAAGAGCTGGAGAGACGGGGAGACATCTGTTACTGAACAAACACTCTATAGCAATGATTACTATCAGAATATAGTGCTTTAACCTTTTAACAAAATACTTTTTGTTTTAACCAAAAAATATCACTTACCCTACCTTTAAGTACAGTACTTAAGTAAATGTACTTACAGTAGGTACTTTCCGCCACTCCTGAAAATACACAGAGGAAATGAATTGCCTTGAGAACCCTGATTAGCTGACATGTAAACTACAGTGAATCAAAGTGGATAATCAGCAGTGGTGGAAAAAGTACTCAAATTCTTTACTTAAGTAAAAGTACCAATACTGCAATGTATAAGTACTCTGTTACAAGTAAAAGTCCCAAATAAAATTTTTACTTTTGTACTAAAAGTACAAAAGTATTGGCATCAAAATCTACTTAAAGTACCAAAAGTAAAAGTACTAAAATGTTTGAAAATAGCAGATCTACAAGCTCACAAGCGACGCGTTGTGAGCTTGTAGATCTGCTATTTTCAAATAGCCTATGTATAAAATAGGGCTAAAGGGGTTAATGTATGTATTATAATGTAATAATTTATATCTGAAAAGTAACTAGTAACTAAAGTTTTCAAATAATTGTAGTGGAGTAAAAGTACGATATTGCCTCTGTAATGGAGTAGAAGTAAAAGTACTGAAAATTGGAAATACTCCAGTAAAGTAAAATTGTACTTAAGTACAGTACTTGAGTAAATGTACTTAGTTACTTTACACCACTGATAATCAGTCTAAGGGTCTGTCACCAGTGAATATTTAGGACATATTTTCCAAAGCTGTCTCCTACTGGTGATTTGTTTACAGAACGAAAATGATCAACAAACTCGACGATCCTCCAAACAATGTGCAGAAGAAGAAACATGATGTTGTCAATTTCCACATTGTGTGTGTGTGTGTGTGTGTGTGTGTGTTGTGTGTGTGTGTGTGTGTGTGTGTGTGTGTGTGTGTGTGTGCGTGCGTGCGTGCGTGCATGCACGGTGTGTGGTGTGTGCGTGTGTACTTAAAAAAAAAATGTAATGAAATGCCCAAAATAGGGACGACAGGTTGAAAGAGGTCGAACAGAAACCCATGCCGTCATTATGAAAACTGCCATCCCAGCAGCCTTTGTTACACAGCTTTGTCCAAAACCGTTTGTGCTCTCAGAGCAGCTTGTGCTCTCAAAAGGCAGCAACGTTCTGAAAGGATCTGGGTCAGAAAGACTTCGACTTGCCAACAACGGCGGTGGTACTGTGTCAGCTACAGCCGACAGGAAGTGAGCAGCCACACCTGGAGACATCAATCACTACTACGGCCTACAGCCTTGTTATAAAAAAAGACCATCATGGGGAGGGAACACAAAAGGTGAACTTGGCACTGTGTGTGTGTGTGTGCGCATGCACCAGTGGTGGTAATCTGGTAAAAGTGCTCACATTCTTTACTTTAGTAAAAGTCTCAATACTGCAATGTATAAGTACTCTGTTACAAGAAAAGTCCGGAATTCAAAATGTACTTGAGTAAAAGTACAAAATTGGAATAGAAATGTACTTAAAGTACCAAAAGTAAAAGTACTCAGATTGTCCCATTTCACAAGTTCACAATGTATATAAAATATTTGTAAAATAGCCAATCTATCTAATCTACAATGCGTGGCATCGCGACATGTGTGTGTGTTTGTGTGTGTGTGTGTGTGTGTGTGTGTGTGTGTGTGTGTGTGTGTGTGCGTGCGTGCGTGGGTGGGTGGGTGGGTGGGTGTGTGTGTGTGTGTGTGTGTGGGTGGGTGGGTGGGTGTGTGTGTGTGTGTGTGTGTGTGTGTGTGTGTGCGTGCGTGCGTGCGTGCGTGCGTGCGTGCGTGCGTGCGTGCGTGCGTGCGTGCGTGCGTGCGTGCGTGCGTGCGTGCGTGCGTGCGTGCGTGCGTGCGTGCGTGCGTGTGTGTGTCTCTCTCTCTGGTGGTTTTAGATATCTTGGTCTCTGGAGCTGCAAACACCTCATGCTTTGTTTGCATCCCTGTTTTTGGTCTCTTCAGTGTGTCCCTGGTTTCTCCAGATACCAATAAATAAGAACTTAAAGAATACTACTTTAGTTCTATCGTTCCAAGCCAGAACACAATCGATTGATTGCGTCTGGCATTTTGTTTTAAAATACAAAATTACTATATCCTTTTTTTGTCAGGGCTGGTATGGCCAACTTTAAAGGATTAAACTAAGCTACAATGCATGCTGCCCATCGCGCAAACACATCATGAAAGTGTTAGCGGCCCGAACACTTTCATGATTTTCAAGAGGGCCCTGATCCAGAAGCTCTGTACTAAGGAGAATGCTCTCCCCACTTGCCACTTAAGAACGGAGTTTGCGAAAATAAAATGAGGGACCAAACTCTTCAAAAGAACATTCGAGATTGAGACTAGTATTATGTGAAGATGTGCGTGCCAGTTTATGACGACTTTTGTGTCGCCCTCACATCAGAACAGCCCCTCCTTTGTTGGCCCCCTTTATATCTATAAATACTCTGGGTGAGTCATCATCATCCACTGTGCTCCTCTCTCTCTCTCTCTCTCTCTCTCTCTCTCTCTCTCTCTCTCTCTCTCTCTCTCTCTCTCTCTCTCTCTCTCTCTCTCTTTCTCTGTCTCTCTCTCCTCGTCTCTCTCTCTTCCCCATCTCTCTCTCTCTTGTGTATCTCTCTTTCAAACATGCACATGAGCACACCCGCGCGCGCACACACACACACACACACACACACACACACACACACACACACACACACACACACACACACACACACACACACACACACACACACACACACACACACACACACACACACACACACTTTCCCTCTGCGTCTCTCTCTCACTCTTTCTCTCTCTCCCTGCATCTGTTTTTCTTCCTCTCTCCATTTCATTATCTCTGATGGGGGAAAGTAACTAAGTATGTTTACTCAAGTAATGTAAATATTTTACTTTTTACTCAGCTGCAATACTTTAGTTACTAGTTACTTTGTAGATACAAAACATACAGTACATTAACTGATACATTAATACGTATTAGTAAGCTACACAGCAGCATTACTATTTAGAATCGAATAATAATCACCATTGTTTAATGGGCCATTCTGCATAATGAGTAGGCCTACAGTACTTTAACATTTGGTACTAATCAATCAATCAAAGTATCTATCTATCTATCTATCTATCTATCTATCTATCTATCTATCTATCTATCTATCTATCTATCTATCTATCTATCTATCTATCTATCTATCTATCTATCTATCTATCTATCTATCTATCTATCTATCTATCTATCTTGTCGGTTACAGGCGGTGCCCCTGAAAGAGCAACAGTGCAGGACAGGTGATGATGAATAGGCTGTCAGGACAGAGTCAGAGGTAGTGTCAAAGGCAAGTCTGTGAAGGCTGGGGCCAGGGGGGGGGGGACACAGTGAGATGGATGAGAGGGCTAATGAAGCCTGGCCCCAGAGAGCAGCATGCTCATGCTGCTGCTACTGCCTGCTGTGGACCTTGACTGTTCTGTGGACAGCCTGCAGTCTCCAGGGCGTGCTGTGCTGAGAACAGTGGTGGTAGCAGTGTGGTGAATAACGGCACATTTCCCTATACTGTAGATGTCTCCCCAAGTCCCCCGCCCCTCCCCCGGCTTTTGTGTGACGTTAGTTTGTTGTTTTTCTTTCGACGGGGAGAGGAAGAATAGTGATGTTTCTACTCTGATCTCTGTGCATGTGTACCTGAATGAATCTGTATGCCTTGCACTAGTTCAATAATAAAGGCCAATGTTTGAATTCAATTTCTCTCTGACGGTCGTCTGTCTGTCTGTCTGTCTGTCTGTCTGTCTGTCTGTCTGTCTGTCTGTCTGTCTGTCTGTCTGTCTGTCTGTCTGTCTGTCTGTCTGTCTGTCTGTCCCCTCTCTCTCTCTCTCTCTCTCTCTCTCCCTCTCTCTCTCTCTCTCTCTCTGTTTTCTTTCAATGATCCCAGTGTCCGGTTGTCTTTTTTCCCGAAATCAATTTCCCTCTCTCTGTCTGACCCGCCCTCTTTTTCCACTTTGCTCCACACCCCCTCTCCCCCTTCTCTATCCACCCTCATTAACTATTGCACAATTCATGTTTTCCAGACCAAACTCCTAAGCCAATAAGCAGTGTCTGTCTGCCCCGCCCAAACTCTGCCCACACAGTGTGTATGTGTTTACATCAGTCACCCAGCAGCCAGTGGTGGGAAAAGTACTTAAATGTTTTACTTAAGTAAAAGTATCAATACTGCAATGTAGAAGTACTCTGTTACAAGTAAAAGTCCGGAATTCAAAATTTACTTGTGTAAAAGTACAAAAGTATTGGTATCAAAATGTACGTAAAGTACCAACAGTAAAAGTACTAAAATATTTGAAAAAAGCAGATCTACAAGCTCACAACGCGTCGCGATGCGACGCGTTGTGAGCTTGTAGATCTGCTATTTTCAAATAGCCTAGGTATAAAATAGGGCTAAAGTGGTTAATGTATGTTTTATAATGTAATCATTTATATCTGCAAAGTAACTAGTTTTCAAATAATTGTAGTGGAGTAAAAGTACAATATTTACCTCTGAGATGTAGTGGAGTAGAAGTAAAAGTACTGAAATTTGGAAATACTCAAGTAAAGTAAAAAATACCTCAAAATTGTACTTAAGTACAGTACTTGAGTAAATGTACTTAGCTACTTTACACCGCTGCCGGCAGCCAACCAGAACACCATTACATTGTTACTACCACACGACTTCAGCATTGTGATTGTAGCCGTTGTTTACATTCATCCTGGAGCTACAGTAATAAGGACACAGCTATGAGGGAATTACACCAGGCGATCAGTGCACAAGAAAATCGCCACCCGGACTGCGCAGTCATCTGCCTAGGCGACTTCAACCGGACAGACTTAAAAAAGGTCTTTCCCAAATTCCACCAGCATGTCACCTGCAGTACCCGTGGTGACAATATTCTTGACCACTGCTACACGCCCTTCAAGGATGGATACAAAGCTCTCCGCCGCCCACCGCTAGGAAGCTCTGACCACTACGCCATCCAGCTGCTACCTGCCTACAAACAGAGGCTAAAAAGGGAGCCGGTCGTTGAGAAGGAAATCCGAATCTGGTCTGAGGACACAGACGCTATGCTACAATCCTGCTTCTACCAGACTGACTGGGGGATGTTTAAGAACGCCGCTGGGAATAACATCAACGAACTCTCAGACTCAGTCACTGGCTTTATCAGTAAGTGCATAGATGACATAGTCCCAAAAAAGACAGTTCGGATCTATCCCAATCAGATACCATGTCGCCATTGCTGAGTTGGTCTTGCATCTTTGTGTGTAGGCCTCACAATGCGTGGCATCGCGACGTGTGTGTGTGTGTGTGTGTGTGTGCGTGCGTGCGTGCGTGCGTGGGTGGGTGTGTGTGTGTGTGTGTGTGTGTGTGTGTGTGTGTGTGTGTGTGTGTGTGTGTGTGTGTGTGTGTGTGTGTGTGTGTGTGTATGTGTGTGGGTGGGTGTGGGTGTGGGTGTGTGTGTGTGTGTGTGTGTGTGTGTGTGTGTGTGTGTGTGTGTGTGTGTGTGTGTGTGTGTGTGTGTGTGTGTGTGTGTGTATGTGTGTGTGGGTGCAATGGCGACATCAGGAGCACATGGCAGGCGGTACACACCTTGACAGACTGCAAAACAAGAACCAGAAGCGAGGTGAACCCGCCTGCCTCCCTCCCCAACGAACTGAACACTTTCTACGGCCGGTTTGAGATCAGCCCCAACCGCGGCAGCCAAGCGGGGCCATCAGCAGCACCAGCAGAGGAGAACCCTCTAACCATCTCGGAGAGAGAAGTGCGTACAGCCTTCGCACGGGTCAACATCCACAAGGCAGCCGGACCTGATGGGATTCCAGGCCGGGTCCTTAAGGCATGTGCAGACCAGCTGGCGGGTGTCTTCGCTGACATCTTTAACCTCTCCCTCTCCCAGGCTGTGGTCCCTGCAGGGTTCAAAATGTCAACCATTGTGCCCATTCCCAAAAAGGCCAAAGTGACATGCCTGAACTGGAGACCTGTCGCTCTCACCCCGATCGTCAGCAAGTGCTTCGAGAAACTGGTGAGGGAATACATCAGCTCCACGCTACCTGCCTCGCTGGATCCGTGGCAGTATGCATACCGCAAAAACAGATCCACCGACGACGCTATTGCCATGGCTCTCCACACCGTCCTCTCGCACATGGACAACAAGCTGCTGAAGGACAAATATGTACGTATGCTGTTCGTGGACTACAGCTCAGCATTCAACACCATTGTCCCAGCAATACTTGACAAAAAGCTCAGAGACCTAGGGCTACACCCAAGCATGTGCGACTGGATACAGGACTTCTTGTCCAACCGACATCAGGTGGTGAGAATGGGCAGCATCACATCCGACCCCCTGACCCTCAACACCGGAGCACCCCAGGGATGCGTGCTGAGCCCTCTCCTCTACTCCCTGTACACGTATGACTGCATAGCCACACATGTCTCCAACACCATCATAAAGTACGCGGACGACACGACAGTGATAGGCCGAATCGTCAACAACGACGAGTCTGACTATAGAGAGGAGATCAACTCACTGGCACTCTGGTGCCGGGAGAACAACCTCTCTCTTAACGTCGACAAGACCAAAGAACTGATCGTGGACTTCAGGAGGCCGCGGAGAGACCATGCGCCCATCCTCATCGACGGTGCTGCAGTGGAAAGGGTCAGCGAGTTCAAGTTCCTCGGAGTACACATCGAGGAGGACCTCAAATGGGAGACGCACACCACACACGTGAGGAAAAAGGCTCAGCAGCGACTGTACTGGCTCCGCCGCCTGAAGAAGCTCGGAGTAGGACATCGCATCCTCAGGCTGTATTACAACAGTTCTGTTGAAGGCATCCTAACAGGCTGTGTCACGGCCTGGTACGGGAACTGCACTGCCCGAGAAAAGATCAGCCTACAGCGAGTAGTGCGAGTAGTGCGATCGACAGTGGGGTTGTGGCGGGGTGGGGGAGGTAGAGAATACCACTCACGGAGCTCGATGGATCGCAGGCTCTGGGGGCAGGCTAGTTGGGGATACATTTATTGAGGACAGCCATATTTTTAGGTCAGTTTTAAATTTGGTTGGGGAATCGAGTAGTTTCGTGACTGCTGGTAGGGCATTCCAAACGTTGTATAGTATAATAATATTATAGTAGAATGCATCTTTCCCCATGTTTGTGCCGATTTTAGGGGGAACGAGGTCAGGAGCTCCCTCTGATGTTATGGCCAAGTAGTTTGACAGGTAGAGTACATGGGCACTGTTCCTCTGAGTATTTTAAAGACCAGAACCATTGCAAGTTGCTGTACTCCTCCACCCTGAGCCATTCCAGCCTACTGTAGCAAAGTGATCTGGTGTTTGTTGAGTCCTGGGGTGGGGGTTGAGTAGCATCATTTTCATCAAAAATGAAAAAGAAGAGGGAATGAGACAGAGGCTTCCAATCCATGTTTAAAATGCCTTGGTGTAAGCGGTTGCACTTAGAATAGGTCACAGAGTCCATGCATCACGCTGAGAAACAGAGTAATGACACATGCATCTGCATCGATGCGCAGTTGCACAGTCCCTAAGGGAACAGCCCCTCTAGTAGCTAACCAGCTGAGCCACTAGTATCTGGACAGGTTTACTCAAATAGTCAATCAAGAGTGGCACCTCTTGCTGCTCATTTAGCTTGTCCTCAGGTCAAACAGCAGGCACTTTTTAAAGTCACTCTGACCCCTGTCTCCTGCTCCATTAACAGCTTGACAGGCAGTGTCCACCCTGCCCTAGAGCAGTGTTTCCCAACCTGCGGTCTGGGCCCCCCTTGGGGGGACGCCAAAGATCACAGGGGAGACGGGGAGGCGTTGTCTGTTTGGAGGTAGTCCAAGATTTTAGATATGCTGTAACTCCCACATGTGACATCATTGTGGAGCACACTTACTGTATGACATTGTTAAAAAATAGTAACAATGGTACAATGGCACACACACACACACACACAAACACACACGCACACACACACGCACACGCACACGCACGCACGCACGTGCACACATTTGAAATATTTATTTATGTCCACATAATAAGAAGTACAGGATGTACAAAGGACATAAACACTGCCAGTGCAGTCAGATGAAGGGAAAACAGTTAGTTACAAAGCGCATGTAAAGCAGAGCAACGTTACATACAAAACAAAAGATGGCATACTTGTCGAACACAGCGGACAACAATCATGGGTAAAGGAAGCAACGCCTCCTCCAAATTGAGCGGCTTCCTATAATAGCTGATATTGAGCAGTACCTTGCTAATTGTTTAGCCCTCCTTTTGGAGAGGCCGGCCATTTGCAGGCCCCTTACAACCAACTTGTGCACGTGCCCTAGACTACCAAAGATAAAAACCAAAAGTTTACATCTGTAGCCCAGCTGAGAGATGGTCTGCTCTAGCTGATGATATTTTAACACTTTGGTTAGGAAGGCTTCCTCTAAGCTGTAATCAAAAGTACAGCCGACCTCGAGAATGAACACCTCCCTATGGTTTTCATTAACAACAATGACATCAGGGGTGTTAGCTGAAATGTTAGAGAACACAGAATCATCGTTACACAGGTTAAACATGCTCGGCTTCACAGTAGAATGCTTATACAGCATGATGGAGGACCTGAAAATAGAAGTGATATCTTTAGATATCAAATCCACTATTCTGTCATGTAGAGTCCCCTGTATACATGGCACCCATTTAAGATGTGGGACATGGTTTCAGCTATTTGTTCATGACCATGATGTATACAGTGAGGAGCATGGTTGCCTGGAAACCAGATGGAGAGGTTAAGTTTAGATGGTAAAACTTGCAACCTCGCTTTCAGAGTAAAGATAATAATGCATTCGTCTAAAGCAACATTCTTTAGCACAGAGTGCGAGACAGAATGGTCCGCAGCGGGGAGACATGCAGTCTTCCCTTGCAACCTCAGATCAGTCCAATGCTGCCGCTGCTTTTGCTGTTGTGCCCATAAGAGGCGACCTCGGGCATTAGTCAGTGGGAGTTGGTGTTCTGTTCCACACACAGTCATAGATGCTCTGACAGAGATACTGGGGTCAGATATAAAGTCCTCCGAGACAGCCATCGCCTCTGAGTTAGACCCTACCCACTTCAAGGTAACATCAGCCAGCAGCACAGATCGTTTAAGTCCGGCCAGTCTGACCACACACCGAAGCCGGGAGAGCGACTGTCTAGCTTTCCACTAGGTTTCCTCCTGAAGCCTAGGAAGCAAGGATCCGAGCCACATGCCAGGGGGACCTTACGTCGTTTTAGGTCCAGAAATAGAGATGAACGTGCAAGCTCTCTCACATACTGGTCATCATTGTTAAGCATATTTAACAAGTGGGAG
>NC_137606.1:20067776-20069925 GCF_963280865.1 Gymnoscopelus braueri | reverse complement strand
TCCATTGTTAAAGAATACGCCGATCAAGAGCTTTATGAGACGGATCCAGCTCCCAGGGTCTGCTGACGAAGCGTAGTGTTTTTTTGTGTTTTCGCCCACCAAACTGCTCCTGAAGGCTCTCTCTCTGACTTGAAAGGCCAGCCATCGTCAGCTCAGAAAACTCTGTGGGTGTCGCTAGCTCCTCACCCGACGGGGGGTCCGGCGTCGGGTCGTGGGGTAGCCACTGTTGTTGGTAAACTCTCCCACTCTGGAGTGCTTGCTTGTAAGCAACTCTGATTGCCGAAACAAGGCACATTGTCCAAACAGTTTTCCACAACATCATCTTGCACATCACTACATTAACGACGGTAGTTACGACGGGTGTGTTTAAGTTTAACATTAGCGTGTCACCGTGTTCACGCCAACTACTCCCAGCATGCCCCTGGGACTGACTGACACACACACACACACACACACACACACACACACACACACACACACACACACACACACACACACACACACACACACACACACACACACACACACACACACACACACACACACACACACACACACTCACGCACGCACACACATACACACACACACACACAGGCACAGCATGGTGGCTTCCCCAGTGCCCACTTGTTGATGAATTACACCGTCTTGGTGTAATCCAACCGATCGGTGTGTTGAAAAGAATCAGCCTATCAGTCCGCGGATCAGCAGGTAACCACTCACCATCCAGCTCACCTGCTCCCAGGGGGTCTGACCACCAATGATAACCACTCACCATCCTGCTCAGTACAACCTTTGGTCTCCATGGATACATACTGTATGGTGTGTAGAAACCTCAGGAACATATCGTTGCTTTCGGGCAGAAACCATCACATCTCCATATTTCAATATCTTTTTCCATAAATTAATACCCTACTACAAGGTGTCACACAAATTGTGAAACAAGAAATGACAAAGTCATAATATACCCCGCTTGCGGCAGGCTCATTGTGCAGAATGTCCCAGCCAATGCAACCGGGTGTTGTTAAAACATTTAGAACACGTGCACTCCTTCTCTGTTGCAGCCAGGCCATTATGTCTTTATAGGTTGCAGGTATGAGGGGATATAATTCCTTTGTCACTTACTTTAGGCCTATAGAGTAGGTCTACATGTACATAAAGGTTCGTCATCATCAAGACTGGAATACTTTTTAACTCTGTGGCATTATGAACGTCCGAGGATTATGCCTCTGTTCTGAACGATGTTGCCAGATGTGGCGAGAGAAATAAGCAACCAGGTCTATGAAAACAATCTCAAAAGAAACGACTATATATAGGCCACCCAAGCACTTTAAAGTTTAAACCTATATAGAAATACATTGAATATTTGAAAATAGCCGATCTACAAGCTCGTTGTGAGCTCGTAGGTCGGCTAGAAAAATCTACAATGCATCTACAATGCTTTATGCCGCAAGTTGGCATTTATCAAAATTGGAACATATTTGAAGAAGATGTGATCATTTGAATCTGGTTATCTATAATAGTGCAAACTGAGGTAATGCCTTCTAAAGAATTGTCACTTCGGAGCACCTCTCAGCTCCAGGTAATGGGCGTGAACAATGGGTAATTTATTCAGCCTAGCCACTCCTCTAATCACTCCCCCATTGACACCTTTCAGTCAGCTGTCCACTTTATTTAGTGCCAGGGACCCCCATAGAGGATCTGTGTTGTAAAAAAAAGGCATAATAAGTAATCATCATCATAATAGATTTAATACAATATTTATTAGAAAATAGCAGATCTTCAAGCTCACAATGCATGCTTGTAGATCGGTAATTTTCTAATTGCCGATGTAAGTAAATGTATTGATAAAATCCAGTGCTGGTGTTGTTCTGTGAGAGAAACAAGCTAGAGGTCTATGAAAACAAGGCCAAAAGAAACGACCAGTTTCACCACTTGAGCCCAAATACATCAGCTATTTTCAAAAATAATCTTGAAAGCAAGGCCAAATAAGCAGTGGTGGAAAAAGTACTCAAATTCTCTACTTAAGTAAAAGTACCAATACTGCAATATAAAAATACTCTGTTACAAGTGAAAGTCCAGAATTAAAAATGAACTTGAGTAAAAGTACAAAAGTATTGGCATCAAAATGTACGTAAAGTACCAAAAGTAA
>NC_137606.1:20055276-20062776 GCF_963280865.1 Gymnoscopelus braueri | reverse complement strand
CTATTTACCATTTTATCATTACATTGGAGGAAGTGTATCTCTAAAATAGCCTGCATCTCACACAATAACACAAAGCACAGAGAGTAAACATCGTCCTATACCTTCAGGATTAGCATTAAATAGTCCCTTTTTCTAAGCCTGTCTGATCCTTGGCCGAATTTTAACTAAATCTAACCCCTATAGGTATGTTTTGAAGTCAGCCTTCACTTTGGATTACATACACACACACACACACGAGCGCGCGCACGCACGCACGCGCATGCACGCACACGCACACACACACACACACACACACACACACACACACACACACAAAAGCATTTTACAGCATTTTACATCTTTATTAGTGTTCACATTTAACAAGACATTCTTGAACACAAACAATAGTAGATGCACAAACTTGGGAAACTCAACAACAAGTATTTCAGGATACAGGTACAGGAAGCATCGCCTCCTCCATATATGGCGACTGCCAATTATCACAGACACTTAACAGAATTTAGATTTATGACATTACAGAGGCTTCCACATATGAACACAAGCAGTTTACATTTGTAACCAAGCTGTATAATAGCATCCTTAAGACGTTGGTACTTAAGCATCTTGGTAAGGATAAGGAATGCCTCTTCCAGACTGTGGTCAAATGTACATGCCACTTCCAAAATGATCACTTCTCTATCTATTATTGCACAAATGTGAAAATGTAAAAAAATATTGTACATAATATATCCGACACAGAGGTACACAAGCACAGACATACACACTCTCTCTCACTCACTCGCTCGCACGCACGCACGCACGCACGCATGCACGCACGCACGCACGAACGCACGAACGCACACACGCACACACGCACACACGCACGCACACAGTCTTGAATCTGAACTCTAGCTGACATCTTATTGATTGGACTATTGCTCTGAAACCCAGCCCAGCCCCACATATCCCAGCCCTCTCAACACTCCCGAGACTAGTCTGGCCAGCTCACTGTGTGTGTGTGTGTGTGTGTGTGTGTGTGTGTGTGTGTGTGTGTGTGTGTGTGTGTGTGTGTGTGTGTGTGTGTGTGTGTGTGTGTGTGTGTGTGTGTGTGTGTGTGTGTGTGTGTGTGTGTGTGTGTGCGCATGCGCGTGTGCGTGTGCGCAATCTGCGCATGCACGTGTGCGCGTGTGTGTGTGTGTGTGCTACAGTACATGTACCCTCTCTGCTCGTTCAATTAGTCAGGTTGACTGATAATGAACTCACCATTAGTCCACTCATCCCCGTGAAGCAAACCAAAATATGATGTAAGCATATTACATAAGGCCTGACCCACATCCTAGTATCTGTAGGTTTATAAGTACTTAATGACTCTTAAGCTGTGTAATCATATAGGTATGTGTTGGCACATGAGTTTTTCTCCTTATCAGGATGCAGTTCCCCATCTATCTGTTCCCTTTACTACCCTATCTTACCTGATTCCGGAAGTATGACTCACATATCGTAAAGTCACATAATGTGGCTTGTGCAAAGTATGTATTCTATGTATGTTTAATATTCTTTAGAATATGACGTGTGATCTTGTTCCCCGAGCTCACACTTGCTTAAAAATGACTCGAGTCACTCAACTGAATGATCAGTCACCACTTTAAAAGAGGAGAGAATTTAGCATCTTTACTACAGAAGATTTAAATTCACAACCAGAGATGTTAAGTATGTGTTAATTTGGCTATATATGTATGGAACAGAAAACTTTGGTTCCGAATGATTTCGTTTTTTAATGTTATTAGGGTCCGGGCAGCTTTGCTCTTCCTCTTCTTCTGGTTAGGAACCACTTAAATGTATTCTATCAGGAAGCTGGACAACTACGGAAGCTGGACGCATTCCGTAGTTGTTTGACAAAAACGTCTACTAGATCGCCACAAAGCTGCATTTAAGCTATATTTTTGTACAGTCTTAATTTTGATAAGAAAACCAGCGTCTGTCTGAGACAGAGGCAGATTAAAACATAACAGAGGTGCTAAATGGGTAGAAAATGGCCACAATGAAGATGCAATAGGACACACATAGAAGCATACATGTAACAAGCATGAAAGGCCATTAACCACACATATATTGTACATATACAAGCATGCACAATCATCTTGGCCTGTGCGTACCTTGTCATTCAATCATGCAAATCTGACCTATGAGTCATTCTGGCTCTACGTCAAGATAGACTCATCTCACACTTCTTTCCTCTCAAAATCCTATACCCTCTCCCTCCCTCCCTCTATTCCTTTCCCTTCCGGTACTCTCTCTGTCCCTCATTCCTTCTTTCCCTCCCCTACTTCCTTCAGCTCCTTCTATCCATGCCCCCACTCCTCTGTCCCTTCCTCTCTACATTCTCCTCTTCTTCTTCCGGTATTCTGTCCCTCTCTCCTTTCCCCTGATACCCCCCCAGCCCCTCCTCTACGTGTCACAGATGGATGACCGGAGCAGACAGCCACGGCACGACAATGCTTCCTGTCTGGCTCTGTGGGCACTTAGCAACCGCCAGGCGCACGCCCTGTTTAGCTGTCAATTAGAAGAGCCATCAGTCATCACTGCACAGCAGGAGGGAGGGAGCAATTTAGACCACAACCAAAAACCTTGGAAACAATTACCTTACCATACACTTACCTAGTATAAAGAATCAGTAACATTTATGAATGGCAGGTGCATTTGAAGAGACGATGTAGTATGGTGTTGTTGTTGCTTGTCTTAAATCTCAAGACGAAAATGCTCAATATTCTCTCTAAGACTTAAATAGAATTTGGTACACAGTAGAGAGAAAGACAGGAAAAGGGGAGAGAGACAGGGAGTGAAATGCAGCCGAGATTGTCGGGCTTGGGACTCGAACCTGCCACTCCCTGGCTGCATTGGAGCCTATATGTGGTATAATGCGCCTTAACTGCTAGGCCAGTGGCACCCTGCCACAGTCCAACTCTTGATGCTGAGTGCCAAGGAGGCATTGGGTACCATTTTCAATCAATCAATCAATCAATCAATCAATCAATCAATCAATCAATCAATCAATCAATCAATCAATCAATCAATCAATCATGTTTTGTAGTTGTATTAAATTTTAGTTGGATGGAAGTCATTGGGTCTGGCTGAAACCTCATGGTTTTGGATTCACTTGTACACTACGTGTATCCATCTCTCACAGTACACATACATTAATATGGGGTTACACTTAATGCACGTCAGAGGACTGTGCAGGCCTGCCAGTGCGAGTTTCATTTGGTCTAATATGACCTGAGAATGGAAATGGCACATCATAAATGATTCAAGAGATGTGTGCAGTGGGAGATATGAGAGTGCGGGGAGAATCAATAACCATAGAGCAAAGCTGGGACTAATTCTGTAACTGGATGTAAAAAGAGGAAACTGAAGCCTATTACAGCTATTCCAGACACATGGTGGGTACACAGTGAAATGACAATAATGACTCATGAAACAAAGCCTCTGTTCCAATCTGTCTATTCATTCAGGTGACAGACGTCTAGTTTCAGAGATATCCTAGCCTAATTTATACTTAGAAAAAAACGTAAAAACAATTAAACATTGAATCATGTGGATCTCAGGATTCACATGGGAAAGGCGTGGCTCCAATGTGGATCTAGGACTTCTAGTGGCCAGCCTGTGATGTCCAGTCATCTATGATGTCAGTCATCTATGTCATAGACTCTATGACATACAGTATCTTTGATGTATGACTTTGGTCAAGATTTCAGGCAGCCCGACCAGAGCAACATTGACTTCCATCATGAATTAAAGTTATAATGTATAATTCAAAAAGTATAAAACAAATGTGAAAAATAAATGAGTGGAGGTACTTCTGTGGCAGCCTGCATACAAAGGTTGCCACCGATCGGTCCAGCGGTTTGCTAGATTATCTCCGGACCCACAGACCCACAGACAGACACACACAGACCCTCTCATAGATGGCTAGTGCTAGCCTCTTGCAGAGCATAGCCGTAAAAATGTAAACATAAGAAATGACACTGTGGTTTTGCCTATTGTTTGACCGGTTCCCACTGCAGACATAGAGGTCCTGTCACCTCTAAATGGATCCACTCTGCTGCCCTCTTACGTGCCCCTACTCCTGACCCATGGTGTTTATTAAGTAACACCACCATTTGCTCATGTGCCTCCTCAAAAAGAGGAATTTCTGAGAAATGTCAGAGGGGGTTAGGGGTGTGGAGCTATAGAGAGGGGGGGTGGGAGGGATGGGCTGAATTTATTTTTATCCTTCAAAGAGGCTGCAAACAAAGCCTGCATCTATTTTTCCACCATGCACCAAGAAGAAAACATCTGCTCAGTGGGCCACGCTGCAGACTGAGGCCCCATAGAGAGATGTGTTTAGGAGATAGTTTGGCCTTCTTCATTAACAATGACCCCAAAGCCTGGCAGCTCTGTGAAGTGTAACGCAGCCGCATGATTGGTTGTCTTAATAAGAATATTGTGACTTGTGACAAGGATTTCAAGTCCACAAGGGAGGCTATTTTTATACACTGCAATTAATATTCAGTGTGTCTGATCATGCAGGGGTTTATGGGAAAGGATGCTAAAACAATCAGACACAGTGTAGCCAACAGTGGAGAAAAATGTTTTGATTTTCTTGGCCATAAACTAGCCAATCAGATCTATCTTTATCTTCGGGGGCCAAACAACGTATTAGCCAATTGCAGAGCAATTGCGCCAGTCTATGGGATGCACAGCCTTTATTTGTTTAAGTTTGCCCTTGAGCTTTTGCTCAGTGTCATTGTTGATCACAACAGAGATAAATAGTGCTGACAAGCAAATTGCTACGTTCAGATAATACTAATGCAACTTGGACATCATTTCATATATTCATTTAATTAAGTGACATTGGGGACCTCCGGTTCAGTGATGCACGGCTAAAGAAAGGAAGAAGACTAGAGATGATGTACTAATTGTCATGCCTTAATACTCTCATGGCTGTAGGTAGAATTGTAACTGCATACACTACATCGCTATTATTATTAGAGCATGCCTTCTGGCAGATATTTGTACTCTACAGAGTGTACCTTTCTAGTTGAAAAGTTGTTATTTTATATTGTGAGGGAGCTGTATACATTCCCTCACTAATCAGGTGAATCACCCCTATTCTTCGAGTCTGACGTTGTCATGGAGGTGCAAATAACACAGGTATCAGCATTGACGTTTGTTTGTAAAACGGATCGTATACAGTGATACCTGCACAAAGCTATGGTTAAGTATTGTAGTGCAGAGACCTGCAACATGAAAAATGAAGACGTGATGTTCAAATATTTGTCTTTCTAGCTTTTTCACCTAGTGACAATGGTCTAAGTAATCCTGGGCGCTACACTCCCTCTGCCAGCCTAGCGAGGAGAGGACACGCCCCCAACGCCCACAGCGTCCCCGGCGAGAGAAAGGAAATTCTTTAAGAGACGTAGGAGAGATGAACGCTGGAGCAACACGGACAATTTAAGCCTTTTATTTTTCAAGTGCAAGTAATAGTTGACTGACGTTTCGGTCTTTCGACCTTCCTCAGAGTCATGAATGAAAGTCATGAAGGTCGAAAGACCGAAACGTCAGTCAACTATTACTTGCACTTGAAAAATAAAAGGCTTAAATTGTCCGTGTTGCTCCAGCGTTCATCTCTCCTGCATCTATTGTCCCTACCCTTGTGACGCACAGGACTGGCCGTTTAAGACTGAGCCGCAACAGTAGAATCCCTTTGTTCTTTAAGAGTCGTGTTTTACTCCAGACATGCTCCAATTGCCCCATTGACACACCTGAGAGGCAAACTGGAGCCGGAAGTTCGATGGCATGCATAATGAGAGACAGGTGGATAAGCGTATGAACAAAACATATTTTTGATTGCAACCTTTGTCGTATTCAATTTCACACAGTTTTCTTGTTTTTGTGCACAAACGTACTCTGTGCTCTATAACAGCTATAACAGGTCATACACTCCAATTAATACATATTAATTGAAAATATTGAGGATAACACACAATAAAACCCATATTATTGTTTATCTTTCCTCTTTCCTGTGGCTTGTCAGCTGTCTTGGGCAAGAGAAACATGAAGGAATTTGAAAGAACAGCAGGAGAAATGGAGACCGAATACATCAGAGGTCATGTAGGAGAAAAATAAAGAAAATAGCTGATCTACTGTACAAGTAGACTTGTAGATATAGTATATTGGGCTTAAATTGATTTTTTTTAAAAAATCATTTTAACAGCGTGAACCCGGCTTATAAGTGTCTGTTTAGCAGGACATGGACAGTAGGAGTTTGGTATTTCGCAAGAACCCTTTGACTGGACAAAATGTTTTGTACAGTGACTGTTGCTGTAACAAATGCAATTTCCCTCAATAAGTCACAATAAGAAAATTAACTTTTTTTTCCCCCTCCTTACTTGGACTTCGGACTTGAATCTGAGAATGATCTGTAATGGCTTGGCCAACCTGCCCCATAATGGTACATCTGTTGATCTGCAACCACCAAAAGATGGATGCGGCTTCCCATTTTGCTTCCTGCGACCATTTCCCACACATGATTCAGATGCATTCTGCATTTCATTGCTGTCGGGCAGAAAACTCTTTTTATGTTTTGTTTTCCAGCAGATTAATGCCCTACTCGTCACGGAGTGAGACAGGATTGTTGGACCCAAGCGCAGAAGCGACGAGACAGAGGCAGAGCAGTCTAAATTCAAGGGTATTTATTGATAAATGAAGAGGAAACACAAGACGCAAACTGGGAAACTGAACTATACTGGGAAATACTAAACTAATGACATGTAGACACAGATCTGGAACACACAGACACCCGACAGCAATGATTTGTGTTGTGAATTGTATACTAAACGCAGACCTGGAGGATCTGTGGACTGCGGTGTGTGACTCATTCTCTCATCAAATACAAACTGTAGAACAGTGCTCCCTGTTTTCAGCAGGGCAACGTGAGGAAATTGAATTTGAGCAAGGTTACGTGGAACCAGTGTTTGGGTCAGGCAGCTCCAAATGGGCTCACTTCTTTGTTTTGCAATCAAGTGGTGACACATACTGTGTTGTAGCCTGAGCATGGGGGTGAGATATTAATAGTAGAGGCAGATTGACTCAAACTAATTCAGATGACGCATAACTGCAAACACACTGAACACAAAGGTGAAAATAAAACAAATATTGTGCATAATATATCCGAGCTACACAAGCACAGACATACACAGAGGTACACAAGCAGACATACACAGAGGTACACAAGTACAGACATACACAGTCTCTCTCTCTCTCTCTCTCTCTCGCACACACACACACACACACACACACACACACACACACACACACACACACACACACACCACACACACACACACACACACACACACACACATTTGAGCAAGAAGACCTGACGTCAAACCCACCATTCACAACCCCTCCCTCTCTCTGTCTCTCTCTGTTTCACCCTGTTTCTCTCTCCAATGTCCCTGCCAGGACACTGACAATCTG
>NC_137606.1:20005276-20050276 GCF_963280865.1 Gymnoscopelus braueri | reverse complement strand
GGAGCAGAAAAGAGAGTTAGAGGAAGAAAAGAGAGCTCAGAGAAGGGCAGCTCAGTCACAGTACAGTGACAATATAAACCCACAGGCCATCTACCAGCTCATTCAAATCTCCCAGAAGCTCCAGATTCCACCAGAAGACCTGCTGGACATGCTCAAGACAGGAGAGCTGACAAAACAAGACAGATCACCTCCACGAAGCCAGACGCAATTGCGAAAGGACGGTGACTTGGCCAGGCTAGAAAACAAACTCTCTCAGACGGCCTCACACAAAACAACACACAAGAGCCCTCCGGCAAACTTCTACAGCAGACGCCTCCCTGACACACAAACCAGCAATACTCTAGATGACCTGCAGACAGAAGAGATACTGAACATCCTCGGGTTGGGAAGTATGGGAAATCACAACACGGCTCCCCTCAAGAAACAGAAGCACCGTAAAAGCTCTCAATCACGACTTAATACGCCGCCTTCGTGGCAAGAGGATTACATTCTCCCAGCCGAGAAATTAAAGGACGACTATGATGATACTGTGGGTGAGGATGAAATTGCAGCATATTTGGCAGGTCAAATGCTGGCACAGTATCCAGACACTGTGTACTACAACAAGGTGGGCCAAAAGCGAGCCTCTGACCCCAATGAGGGGGGTCCTACTGTGCTGGGGTCATTCGAGCAGATGATACAGGACTACCTAGATCAAATGGACTCAGAGAAAAGCCCACATCAAAAGAGACAGTCTGAGAGCGAGGACATGGGTGACAATACCCAAGCGCAGAGTTTGGACGACGAGGCACTGAGAAAAATCCTTAGTTACTTGAACACAGAAATCGATGAGACAGAGGACAAGAGTGTTGATGACAAATCTGTCAAAGGATTGTAGGCCTATATTGTGGGGTTGTATATAGATATTTAGTAGTTTTTGTGGGGATAGAGAGGAATCAGATTAAAGTATTTTCAAAGATAAATAATGCAGTCAACATAAAGCAATATTTTAACAGCTTGAACATAGGGCTTGATATCAAGTTACAAATGTACTGTATAAATACATATATTGAATTGATTCACCATGATTCCATGCCTCTGTAAGAGGAGTTAGTCATATTCTAGCTCATTCACTTTTTTTCATTTTGCCCAAGATTTTTTTCATATCAAAGAACCTATACAATACCACATTTGTTCTATACATTTTTTCTGACCCTTTTATTATTGAATTCATAATAACAGTATACCAGAGTATATGAAGTTCAGAGCTTGTTCAATGCAAGTAATTGGGGAAATACAATGTGAACACTCCCTCTTTGTCCATTTCTTTATGTATTTATATATTGGTAAACTTATATCAAGCCCTATATTCAAAATTGTGAAAATATTGCTTTGAGTTCATTCTGAGAGTTTACAAGATTTTGGTCATTACAACCAATTGATTTAGTGATTTTATGATTAAATTATGTAGCGATGCCTAGGCCCTATATGTGGTGGTAACTTGGTTTTGTGGTTAATTTGATGTTTTAATTTTTATCTATTCATTTATTTATTTTTATATACGTAGGTTAGTTGTTCAACAGCATCAGTTACAATAGACCAATCATACCTGTGGCTCACCAGCGTGGCATTTCAGCGCACATCCAGTCAGTGTTGGATCCTTCGGGTCCACTCGTGTTCTTCATAAGTTACTTCTTAAGTGTGCTCATATGTGACATAACTGAGGTCAATAAAGCAAAATAAAACTTTATTTATTTCCGTATTGTGTAGTGTTTCTTCATTTGCTGAACACAGACATGGGTGATTTAGCTCCACAACATAGTTTATTCTGTTTGTGACTGACATGAATAAAGTCAGTTGTTGAAGTATTGGCTTATTGTACATTGCAGCCTTTTATTACAGTAAGTTATCAACTTCTGGAACACGCAGAAACAAACCACACAGTAGAGTTGGACACCATGGCAACAGGACTGCACAGGACACAATGTAATCAGAGTTGAGAAGTAGAAGTGCAGCCTGACATGGGACAGTTTGTATTGTAATAATTCTAATACAGGTGGAGACATCTCCTTAATGTAAAAATGCATTTATTCAAGTAAAGAAAAAAAAAAGGGTTGTATTAAATATTCAGACCAGTTTAATTCCTGTCCATTATCCCCTGTGTTATTCTGTACCCTGAGAAACACAATGTCTGACATTTGAAAGGCACTTAGCTGGGCATTGGACAGGCACATTTCTGTTATTAAAAAAAACAGTATTAAAAAAAAACATAATTAGCTGAGATAGGTATCTTGGTCAAATGCTCATACAAAATGAATCAATGATGACTATGAGCAGAATAATATCAGAGTAATAGTTCTTACAGTGCATGTTTAGAAGTATTGTACAGTAGAAAACAGTGCTTTTGAACATCATGGTCTTCCAGTTGGCTTCAGTAGGCAGGTTTACTCATATATTCCTCCATGGTCTGTGAACAAAGCATGCATGTTATAGTATACATATCGTTGCTATCGGGCAGAAACCTCTTATCTCCATATTTTAACTTTTTGTGTCTTTTCGTAAATTAATTTCCTACTTGATCATACAGCAGCGTCACAAAAGTATCAAAAGCTCAAAGCTCAAAAGCTTCAAAGCTCAAAGCTCTTTTGAGCTTGTAGATCTGCTACTTTTGATACTTCTGAATTTGAATCCTGAAAAGTAACAGTTTTGCACATAATGAGGATGAACTATGATTCATGTCAGGTGTGTGATGTGACGTGTGTACCTCTTGGTGTGTGTCAGCCTCCTCGATACACACACCTACGTCTGTTTTGGACGTTTCTTGAATCTCTCCTCCCATCAGGAACTCATCCAGGATGAAGTAGGCCTTCTCAAAGTTAAAAATGATGTCCAGTTCACACACCTGATGGGACATAGATGAACACCTCGTCTGTTTAACTACAGACAAAAGCACACAACGTAATGGGTTGTGTAGCTACCTTGCCATTTTGTAACTCCAAATATTGGCATGATATATTCAATAGTGCACACAGTGAAACAGGCCTCAAAGTCACTCTTTTAGCACATAAATGAATGTAAACAAAGCCGATTCCGCCAATATGTAACATTGCAAAACCCGACACAGCTTTTATTTATTACATTACATACATACGCAGTCGCACGCGCGCGCACACTCTCACACACACACACACACACACACACACACACACACACACACACACACACACACACACACACACACACACACACACACACACACACGCGCATCCTGTGTGCTTTAATGATCCTGAGGGAAATTCAGTTGTCATAGCAGCAGCACAGTAAAGATGACACAAAGATACAGGAAAGGGTAGAGAACAATTGCAGAATAAGTGGCAGGGTAACACTAAAATAGGATAAAAGTATAAAAGACAGTAAAAAGATTTACTGACTTAATGTCAGACCAGGCCCTCTGCGCCGGGCTGGTCGGGTATGCATAATGTATAAGTAGAGAGAAATAGAGGCTTAGGCCGTCACCAATAAAAATGGCATATAAATAGACAGTAGCTGTTAACATACAGTAGGCATAAATATAATGTGCAATCTATCACCAGTAAAAAGGGCATACTAGACATGCAGAGTATCAACAGTAATATGGATCAATATGTACATAAAAGCATGTAGTTATAGGTATGTAGTTAAATAGGTATACTATACACTCTATCACCAGTAGCAATACGTGCATATATTTTGACTTTAACAGGTCCTACATTTATACACCCAGTACAATCTGCCAGCTAAGTCCAGCTCAATTTGGTGAGGTTTTGCTTACATTGCCAAAGTATTTGTCAAGCAGCTCAACATATCTGTGCAGCACTTCTAGGGTAAGCAGCTCGTTGTCCTGGTCCTCCAGACCAGCACAGAAATACAGACTGGCATACCTGGAACAGACCACATCAAAGGTTGAAGCAGCAGTTCTCAAACTCCCCCAAACTGCTTGTGGTGCTCATGTTAGATTCTGAAACAAGGAATCTAAAAGCTCAACATAGCGGCCCCTAGAGTCCGTGCTGCTCCTCATACCCAACTGGAAATTGGCCGAAGAGTGGCACTAGAGCAGTGGCTTATGAAACATTTTCATGTCGTTTTCCCCCAAAATAATATGTATTTGGCCGTGGACCCCCATCTGAAAATATGTGGTGCCAGGGACCCCCATACAAGTTGTTTTGTGTTGTTAAAATGTTTCAAAAATATTAATTTTCTGAAAATAGCTGATCTACAAGCACACATTTTAAGCTTGTAGATCGGCTATTTGCCAATAGCCGATGAATAGGGTTAATCTTTTTTTTATGCTATATCAACACATTTTGCTGGGGACCCCTGGAACCCCCTCAAGGACCCCTGGGGGTCCCCGGACCTCACTTCGAGAACCACTGCACTAGAGGGAAAGGCCACAGGGTCAGCAAAATCACTAGGCTTCATCCTGGAATTAGATTATGATTCCCTTCATTTCAGAAAGAAATGACAATCAATGTGCAGAAACCTGCTTGCTAAATATGCTAAATATCAGTGCACATAATGTTTTGTCAATTTACATTACAGTCATTTAGCAGACGCTTTTATCCAAAGCGACTTACAATAAGTGCATTCAACATAGGTAGGCAAGGAAACTACTAATCACCAGAAGTCTTAAGTGCATTCTCTTCTAAAACAAGCAACTAAGAGTATACCTAGCGCTACGGTAAAAGTGCAATATATCAGCTACCTACTTTCTTTTAATGAAGCATTTTAATGAATTTGGAAGAAATGTTAATGCTTAGTCTAAGGAAACGAAGAGAAACCCATGACACACAGAGAGGAAATACTCAGAAAGCTGCCCACTCCCTCCTGTGTTCAGCTTTACAACTGTCTGTCTCAAGAAGTAGAAAGGGTAGTACTAAAGAAGATTGGATTACAGTAGTCAACGAGATAGACTCTATGGATAAACTGACCTTCTCTCTTAGGCTGAGAGTAGAACAATATGTGAAGAACTGGAAGAAATGGACGTCTTACTGTATTGGGAAATGTAACTCATTGCATTTGAAAAAAGAAGAACACTCAGTAACATTTTGTAATATATTGTATTGTAATATAACGCCCACCTCAACACAATTTTATTTTAATTTGTTTGTTTGTCTTTACTTTACTTTTTATTTTTCCTTTCTGTTTATGTGTCTTTCCTGTGTTTGTTGAATTTTCTACCTGGAAAATAATAAGACTTAAGCTACAAAAAAGAAGAAGAAAGGGCAGTACTGAAAAATTTCCTTTTCAGACAATGCTACGTGCCAATCCACACACATACATCCATGTTCATATATGTACCCCCCCCCCCCACACACACACACACACACACACACACACACACACACTTGCCCATACACACCCGCATCACCTCTTGTAAACTATCTTGAGATCCCTCCACTGGAGGAAGTTGCAGGAGCGTGGTGGGCGGGCCAACACCATCATGGTCATGTCACGGATCACCTTCTTCTTGTCCCGCTCCGTCAGGGGGGTGAACCATTTCTGCAGCCGCAGTTTCCCCTGACGGCTGAACAGCAGCAGGAAGTGCATCTGCACACAGACAACATAAAAAGACACCAGAAGACTAAAGATCTGTGTTTAACCACTTGAACCCCACCATCCATATTCTGACGGGAAGATTTGCTATTTTTGGCAAAGAGATTTGGTGTGGATGGAAAAAAGCAGTCCAAGTGCAGAGCCAATTCCGGTCCAGTTGACTAAATCTAGACTAGAGGGCTGCCTTAAGGGGTTAAACCTCATCTCCAACATGCATTTAAATCCCCATGTTGTGCTGTCTCATTCAGTATGGTTTTAAAGTATGTGATCAAGTCACAATTAAAATAGTGTCATTATTATTAACAACAATAATAATAATCGGGAGCTGTGGGACTGCGGTCTACTCCATTGCGGGCTGAACCCAGAAACTCCCAATCTGCATTTAAATCTAAACTGTCCAGGAGTATCAGTATGCACATGCCCAATCGCCTTCATAGAAAGTGACCTTTTTTATGCCTACATAATTTCGCTAATTTATATCTCTCTTCTCAAACCACAGTTGCTCTCTGCTGTGCTCTCATTCAATACAAAGGCTGGAGCTCGTGTTGTTTTCCCCTCCTGATAATAAGTCTGGTTTCAGCCAGAAACAAGGGAACTGCATGCTCAACTCAAGAGCCAATCCAAAAGGCACAAAAATGTACTCGCAAATAAAAAGTAACGCTTTTAACCACGGTGTATGCGGTGTATTGTGAGTTTGTAGATCGGCTATTCACTAGCCTCGCGTGGCCAGACAATATCACACGAGGGCTAAACCACTGGAGGAAGTTGCAGGAGCGTGGTGGGCGGGCCAACACCATCATGGTCATGTCACGGATCACCTTCTTCTTGTCCCGCTCCGTCAGGGGGGTGAACCATTTCTGCAGCCGCAGTTTCCCCTGACGGCTGAACAGCAGCAGGAAGTGCATCTGCACACAGACAACATAAAAAGACACCAGAAGACTAAAGATCTGTGTTTAACCACTTGAACCCCACCATCCATATTCTGACGGGAAGATTTGCTATTTTTGGCAAAGAGATTTGGTGTGGATGGAAAAAAGCAGTCCAAGTGCAGAGCCAATTCCGGTCCAGTTGACTAAATCTAGACTAGAGGGCTGCCTTAAGGGGTTAAACCTCATCTCCAACATGCATTTAAATCCCCATGTTGTGCTGTCTCATTCAGTATGGTTTTAAAGTATGTGATCAAGTCACAATTAAAATAGTGTCATTATTATTAACAACAATAATAATAATCGGGAGCTGTGGGACTGCGGTCTACTCCATTGCGGGCTGAACCCAGAAACTCCCAATCTGCATTTAAATCTAAACTGTCCAGGAGTATCAGTATGCACATGCCCAATCGCCTTCATAGAAAGTGACCTTTTTTATGCCTACATAATTTCGCTAATTTATATCTCTCTTCTCAAACCACAGTTGCTCTCTGCTGTGCTCTCATTCAATACAAAGGCTGGAGCTCGTGTTGTTTTCCCCTCCTGATAATAAGTCTGGTTTCAGCCAGAAACAAGGGAACTGCATGCTCAACTCAAGAGCCAATCCAAAAGGCACAAAAATGTACTCGCAAATAAAAAGTAACGCTTTTAACCACGGTGTATGCGGTGTATTGTGAGTTTGTAGATCGGCTATTCACTAGCCTTGCGTGGCCAGACAATATCACACGAGGGCTAAAGTGCGATGCAATTTTGCAAAGGCAGATTCGTCTGGAACCAGGCTACTGTAGCTATTTACGATGAATAGATTTTCTGTAGAGGGGAAAAGGAGCAGACCAAGTATAGAGCCCTGGGAGACACAAGGGCAGAGGGTTTAAGTGGTTAACAACAACAGCAGCAGCAGAAGGAAACAAACATGTTTCCTCAGCATTTCTAAGTCATGTGCGGGAGTCTTGGGACACTTCACTACCAAGTGTAAAGAACTTGCTATAGGTTCTGTTCACAGGCTTTTTAACGTGTTAATTGGTTACAAATTCTCTGGGTTTATATATTGATTATTATCATCATCCGTATTTTTTTATATATTTTTTATATATATTTGTTTTGGGGCTTTTATGCCTTTATTGATGGGACAGTAGACTGACAGGAAATGGGGAGAGAGATGGGGAGTGACACACAGCAAAGGTCATTGGGATCGGGATTCGAACCCGCGACACGCTGTCAGGCTGGCATTGCAGCCTATAGGGTGCCTGGACCGCCACGCCGCGGCCCAGGCCCCATACTTTTAACTAGGCTAATGTTTGCACACTTTTACTAGACTGGGTGTAGATTGTTTAGCTCCTCTAAATTTGCTACAGTTCTCTGGTAAGTGTAATAGGTTATTTTCCTCTTCTAAATTCTGTTTTTATTTGGTATGTAAATGCAATTTGTTTTTATTATTATTTATCTCACATCTGTTTTTATACCTCATCTCATGTCTGTGTTCATACCTCTTCTCACATCTGCATTTAAACCTAAACTCAGATCTGCATTTAAATCTAATCTAGACAGAAAGTACATGAAGGCAGACCATTTAATGTCATGCTCCATCGGTTGGATAAATTAATTTCATGAAAATCATAAATAAACAAATAAAGGAAAAAGAAAATGAGTCAAAAAACTAACAATCGTTTAGCATCATATCATATAAAAAAATCCCTTGTGTAGATCCTGCTGTAATGTCAGTTTTTTATTTCTTTTTGTGTGTGATTATTTTAGCCTATGTCTATCTATTGCTTATCTGTTTTAGTGGAGACAGAAAAGCAGGGATATGACAAAGTTTACAAGCTGGGGTCAAACCCAGGTCTGTAACCACATAATGTTTATCTGGTACACAGACCAGGCTGGCCCAAGGGAGAAACTCTTGTAAAGGGCTTTGATGAGCTAAATTCTGTATTGACTTCTGTATGTCCTATACACACCTTAAGTAAAGTTTCACAAAGAGTTTGAATGTTATTTGAGATAAGGGGGGAATACGAGGCTACAGAACAAATGTGACATTCTTTTGTGTCCTGTGTCATGTCAAGCATGTTATCAACATGTAGTTAATGTGTAGCTACGGATTTATGGGCATGAATGTATGCACACAGACACAGGTATGTCCACACAGACTCCCATCCTCGCACACGCACGCACGAATGCACGCACGCACGCACGCACACGCACACACACGCGCACACACACGCGCACCCACACACACACAAGCGAGCACACGTGCACACACACACACACACACACACACACACAAGCGCACACACATGTGTGCGCACACACACACACACACACACACACACACACACACACACACACACACACACACACACACACACACACACGTGCACACGCACACACACACACGCACGCACACGCACACACACACGCACACGCACACGCACACGCACGTACTGCTGTTACCAAAACATTTATATTAATATGTGCTGTTTGTACAGGTGTTTTTTTTTGTTTGTCAGAGTGTAAATCACATTGCTATCCTCTGGATAAAGTACAGAGTTTCTGCATTCATTTTGAGACAGATGGAGGGTGTGTGTTCAGTAACAGGGGTCTCCCCATTTCTCCAACTCTTTAGAACATTTTCAGATTGGGTCAACTTTACCAAATTCCCAATTTTTATCCAAACAGGAGAGAGAACTAAACCCCACAAGGAACATGTTTCAGTTTCAGTTATACCAGTTCCAATTTTGACTGTTTATTAAGGTCTTTCTACTGATTGGATCAAATTGGTGTCCCAAAGTGAAAATGAATTTTCTGTTTACATAAAAGAGCTGAGACTGGGAGACGCCTGTTACTGAACACAACACACACTCTAGCAATGATTACTACTAAAATGGTGCTATTAAACACTTATTTTAAACAAAGAAATACTACTTACACCACCTTTAACTATAATGGGCCCGCTGTGCAGTTGCTCTATACCTGGCTTACAACAGAGACATTTAATCCTACAGTCAGTGTTGCAATCAAAACACATCGAGCCACAAGTGCTCATTCCACAAACCTGGGATTACACTGTCAAATCTTGAGTGTTCATTTAAGTTTGAGAGTCCATTTGGTGACATTTGTACACTCACATACTGTAGTTACAAATGGATACATTAACACTAAGGATTTTAGTACTTTCTACCTAGGAAAATAATAAGAGTACCAACAGTAGAAAGTACTCAATATGCAGAATGTCCCATTTCACAACTTTTCAAATGTATGAAATGTATAAAAAATCTTTTGAAAATAGCAGATCTACAAGCTCGCAATGCGTCGCATCGGGACTCATTGTGAGCTTGTAGATCGGCTATTTTCAAATGGTCGAAATGTATATGGGGCTGAAGTGGGTAATGTATGTTATGTTTAGTAATAATAATAATAAAAATCTACAAGGTAACTAGTAAGTTTTCAAATAATTGTAGTGGAGTAAAAAGTACAATATTTGCCTCTGAGATGTAGTGGAGTAGAAGTAAAAGTATAGAAAATTGGACATACTGAAAAAAGTAAAAAACACTTAATTGTACTTAAGTACAGTACTTGAGTAAATGTACTTAGTTACTTTACACCACTAGTCCAGTGCAACACTGAATGCACTGCTACTCTTATCAGGGAGTCACAACAGATCTTTGACCTGGTGGTGCATTTAGCAATCTACTTCCAGGAACACTTCAAATAGTACAGAACAGACAACCTGGTGAAAAGAGTATAAACCTGTGATGATGAAAAGGTTCTGTGCTAAGAAGCAGCTTATCTGATATAGATACAAAACAGTCGAGGTGCCATATTTAAATATGTGTTGAACTTAATTTAAAAACTAATTTAGTTTCAATTTCATTTGAATTTCCTTAACATCTGAGCAAATGACAAGAACAGAACAGAGTTGGTATGCTCCAGATGAGCTCAAACGTAGGCTATACTATACACACACACACACACACACACACACACACACACACACACACACACACACACACACACACACACACACACACACACACACACACACACACACACACACACACACAGTGGTGTAAAGTAACTAAGTACATTTACTCAAGTAGGCTACTGTACATAAGTACAATTTTGAGGTACTTTTGATTTACTGGAGTATTTCCAATTTGTTATACTTTTACTTCTACTCCACTAATTCTCAGAGGCAAATAGGCCTATTGTATTTTTTACTCCACTACAATTACTTGAAAAATGTAGTTACTTGTTACTTTGCAGATATAAATTATTACATTATAAAACATAGGCCTACATTAATTTTAGCCTACCTATTTTATAGGACTATTTTTATTCCGGACCTATTTTATAGGTAGGCTATTTGGAAAATAGCCGATCAACAAGCTCACAACGTGAGCTTGTAGATCTGCTATTTTCAAACATTTTAGTTTTTACTTTCGGTACTTTAAGTACATTTTGATACCAATACTTTTGTACTTTTACTCAAGTACATTTTGAATTCCGGACTTTTACTTGCAGAGTATTTCTACATTGCAGTATTAATACTTTTAGTTTAGTAAAAAAAAATCCACCACTGGCTGTAGCCTACACGGCCTACACTGCAATGAGTTCCTGCATTAATTTTCCTCCGAGAGTATTACAGTACTTCCCAGGTGCAGGTGTAGCCTACTCTAGTCTAGACTAGTCGATATTAATAACCTAAAGTGTACACTGGCCAAATAGGCCTATGTAATCTATGTAAACTCAAATACTCACCATTTTGTCACGGTAAATGGAGATCAACAGTCTTTGATCGGGGTAAAGATTCAAGAATCCACGGTTTAAAAGCACTCTGTTATTTCTTGCGTATCTTGGGACGTAGTGACATCGCTGATCTTCCCAGAGCTCTGCGCTCTGTGTGTAACGTGCGTTGCAACACCACATGTGCGCAGCAGTGGTGGAAAAAGTAGGCTACTCAATTTTGTTTACTTGAGTAAAAGTATCAATACTGCAATGTAGAAATACTCTGTTACAAGGAAAAGTCCAGAATAAAAAATTTACTTGAGCAAAAGTACAAAAGTTGGTTAAATTGGTATCAAAACGTACTTAAAGTGTCCAAAAGTCCTACTCATTATGCAGAATGTCCCATTTCGCAAGTTTTAAAAAAAAATGTATGTACTATACAAAAATAAATAAAAAATTAGCAGATCTACAAGCTCACTGTGAGCTTGTGACAATGTAATAATAATCTAAATCTACAAAGTAAGTAGCATATTTTAATACTTTATTTAGAAGTTTGCCGAGAAAAAAAGCACATGGTAGTACAGTTTAAAATACAAGGTCAACTAAAAAGGATGAAAAGCCCAAAGAAGCCTTTCGGCATGATTCAATAGGGGTCCTGACCAGTAACTAAGTAAGTTAGTTTAATAGACCAATTATTTGTTTACTAACATTGAGACTGGATGCACAGGTGATTGTTTCGTGGAATCAATTCTCAACCTCACCCCCCCCCCCCCCCCACCCCCCCCCTTCCCCCTCTTGTGTGTTGGCTACTGGCTAGTGAGGCACGTCCTAGCGAGACCTGAGAATGGGTTTCATTTGGAGCCAGTATGACGTTTGGAGCCAGTGTGTGACGTCGTCTGTTAAGGGGTCTATAAGTAAGTTTTCAAATAATGTAGTGGAGTAAAAGTAGGCTACAATAGGCTATTTTCCTCTGAGATGTAGTGGAGTAAATACAAGTATCGAAAATTGGAAATACTCCATTAAAGTAAAGAAATACCTCAAAATTGGACTTAAGTAGGCCTGGCCTACAGTACTTGAGTAAATATACTTAGTTACTTTACACCACTGGCAACACCTTCCCAACTCCCAAGACACTGCCGCGCCCTCTGCTCATCTGCAGCCTGGGATTATATCTCTCTGCTGCTGTTTCCACAGCACTATCCTCACTGTTCATTTAACATAGTTATTTAGTGTTAAATTCATTGATACATTGATTGATTGATTGATTGATTGATTGATTGATTGATTGATTGATTGATTGATTGATTGAAAACTTAATAGACAGAAATGTAAACAGCACTAGTGGTTCATGTATATTTAAAAAAATCCACATTTAGGATATCCTATAGGCCTACAGCTATAGTTTCAGTTTACAGAAACATCTTCTGATGCAGGACTTTGTTAGTGGTGGAAAGTAACTAAGTACATTTACTCAAGTACTGTACTTATAAGTAGCTACGTACAATTTTGAGATACTTTTACTTTACTGATGTATTTCCAAATTGCAATACTTGTACTTTTTACTCCACTACATTTATTTCAAAAGTTTAGTTACTAGTTACTTTGTTGATTTTGATTATTATCACAAAACATACCACTTCAGCCCAATATACATCCTATATATGTTTACTTTACTTTAGTCATGTTCATTTTTATTATGTTTTGAATGTCTTTCTTCGAAATCATAAAAAACACTGAATATTAAAAAAGAGCAAAAAAAGAAACAAGAGAGAGAGAAAAAAAGAAAGTAAGTATCCTAGATATACTTTAGCAATTTGAAAGTAGCAGATCTACAAGCTCACAACGTGTTGCGATGCGACGCGTTGTGAGAAAAATAGAGTCCTTTTCCCACCACTGGACCTTGTAGGCCACACATCATCGGTGAGGTGTTATATTATGTTCTTCAATGTGTGTGAAATAAGCCCAGAAATAAGCCTGGCTATACATCATCCCATTGAAGGTCTAAAGCAGTGGTTCCCAAGCATTTTAGCTCAAGACCCAAAAGAGAATTTAGATGTTTGTCTGGGACCCAAACTAGTGAAAATAACAGATCTACAAGCTCACAACGCGTCGCTTCACGCCGCGTTGTGAGCTTGTAAATCAGTTATTTTCACTAGCTACTTCTTAAATGTCTTTTAGTTTAGGCTATAGACTTATTTTTATGAAATGTTGGAATTTGTTTGTATGATTTTTTTGTTTAAACTTTTTAAAATCTTAATATAATAATATTATATATAATATAATATATATTTATATATATCTTTTAAATGTAGGAAACAAAACAAAAAGGGGATATTTACTTGTGACCCACAAAAATCTGTCCGCGACCCAAACAACTGTTTGGGAACCAGTGGTCTAAAGCGTTCAGCTATTTTAAACGTGCTCTAAGTTGAAATGAGTTGAATCACCCTGGTGACCTTTATACACTGTAGCATCTATTGTCATCTATAGCCATAACACATTCAGCCCTCTGTCTCGCCGCTTGGTGGCCTCTGGATGTGTGTCATCCACCTATGTAAATTCATTAGAATCCCTTGGTTACACGTGGTACTGGTCAGTATTAAAGCCTGGAGGAGAGCTCGCCCCGCTGACCAAGAGCCTGTGGAGATAAAGCATGTCTCTGTACCGCAACTCCGCCTGGTTCCTCAAAGGAGTCACTGAATTCACCAAGTAAGTAAAACCTGTCTGTTCTGTCCTGTAGGCTGCTTCACCACTTGAACCCAGCATCCCTATTCATGGGGGAATATTTGCCAGAAATATCAGACCGATTGGCTATTTTTAGCAAAGAGATTTGGTGTAGAGGGATTAAATAATTCAAGTACCAAGTACAGTGCAACTCAGGTCTGTTTTACTAAGTATAAAACTAAGTATAAAGGGTTCCTGGTTATTAATGTGCACATCAAATATGCCCTTTTCAACTTAGTTAAAGGGAATTAAGATTCATTGATTCCACAGTACTAATGTCTACATTTCTGCATCTATGAAAATGTAAGCAAGATAAAGATATTTTGGTTCATTTGAGGTAGGGGTAAACATTTAATCAAACATTTGTATTCATCAAATAATCTGTTTAGTGATGTATCAGGTAAAAAATATCTTATTTGCATTCATCTTTATCTGTATTCATTCTAAAATGAAAAGCTGCTATTTAGACCTGGAACACCTATACGTTATTATACCTTTCAAGCCGGGAACACCTCTGTGTGTAGTTGTTGCTATACAGGTATATGCAGCAACATAATCTTTTCCAAAATGTTTGGAATAAAATGTGAAGTTTTTCAGAAAACATAGGTCAGGATTTAGAAGGCGTTTTTAGAATCGGCCTCAGGTCTAAATGAGGCAACTTCAGGATGATTTGGTTCAGACAAGTTGTGAATGATGAATGAGCATTCACTTATTTTACCATTATTTTATGGTCAATGAGTCAATCAATCATGGTTTAATCAAATAATACATTTCTTTCCGATTGCTATATTATTAAAATAATGTGATGGTTGAAATGTCTAATGATAATGATGATGATGATGATGATGATGATGATGATGATGATGATGATGATGATGATGATGATGATGATGACGATGATTATGATAATAATCATACTTATATTGCACTTAGATACTCAATGAGGCTTTACAAAAACATCAGTAGATCCTGGTGAGATCACTACTGTATATAGGATCAACCAAGAAGACTCAAGGTGAACAGATGCAAGTGAAATGGAGAATGTTTGGGCCTCTCCACTGGATCAGCCTAGATGGCTCAAGTATGCATTGAATAGAATAGAATAGAATAGAATAATTAATTGAATATGACTGCTTGATGTCTGAATTAATATTTAATGAAATTTCAATAATGTATTTGAATGAGCTAGGGACCATGTACAAAATACATTAATCTCAAGCAAAGAGAATACTTTCTAATTAATAATTTCTACCTGTAGTCCCTGGGCAGTTGAACAGAAACAATATGGTTGTGATGATCGATGACTTGTTTTATGATCGATTTATGTATCAGAACTATAATGGAACAGAACAGGTGCTCTGTGAGGTCCCAAGTCTATTATAATCACAGTGGAGCTCTAGCGTATCAATCAAATGTAAAGTGTTTCCACAACAGTGTGTAAACCAAGCCAAGCCTTGTAAAGAGGTGTGTTTGTGCTTGTTTCACATCTTCTCCCTTTTGTTCAGTGTTGTTTTTCCTCCCAGATAGCAGTGAGTCTCACTACCCGTGCTGACCCTGTGCTAATGTGCTCTCTGCATGACACCGCATGAACAGAGCCACCATTTAGCCTAACTCGCTAAGCACGGCGGCACCATGCTCCCTTCATCCCCTGCTGCCTGCCGCCTTAACAATGGTGCACTCAGGACAATGGGGGGAATTGAGGTCCATAATGTCGCTGCCTCTCTCTCACAAGCACACACACACACGCACACACACACACACACACACACACACACACACACACACACACACACACACACACACACACACACACACACACACACACACACACACACACACACACACACACACACACACACACACACACACACACACACACACACACACACACACACACCAAGGACTCCTGCCTCCCAGATGATACAAGGCACGCTCTCTCCCTCATCAGATCTTTACAGTATCACTGTCACTGAAGTGACACACTCAGTGCCCTCGGTTGACCTGACTGCTCAGAGCGTGTCTGTGTCTCTCTCGTCACGTACACAAACACATTGATTCAGACACAGAGAGAAAGGGAGATGCAGCCTCTTTTCATTTCGGCCCCCTGCAAGCGAGTGGTTCCCAAAGTGGGGTTCAGGGATCCTGATCCTGTTGGTTCCAGGGGTTCCCCAGCCAAACGAGGAGTAGTTTAATTGAACTACAATTCAATTTACTTGAAGTTATAGTGAGTGTTCTAACAAGTGTTCCAACATTCTGTAACATTTCAATATCACCACTCCATGTTGTGTGTGTGTGTGTGTGTGTGTGTGTGTGTGTGTGTGTGTGTGTGTGTGTGTGTGTGTGTGTGTGTGTGTGTGTGTGTGTGTGTGTGTGTGTGTGTGTGTGTGTGTGTGTGTGTGTTTTGCAGGAATGGCTTTCTGTCGTCCTCCAAGAGGTTTGTGGAGAAGGACCTGGAGGTGTCCATGGCAGGTCGCTCCTTCATGATAACTGGAGCTAACAGTGGTATTGGGAAAGCCACGGCCATGGCCATCGCTAAGAAAGGTAGGTACACACCATCCGGACGCTACAGTGATGTGATCGACACATTTCATAATGTCATAGTGCAGAATGGAACAGCTCTGGGAGCCTTCATATTCCATTGTCACTACTTCCTTCTTCACAGGTGGAACCATCCACATGGTGTGCAGGAACAAGGACAAGGCTGAGGAGGCCAGGGCCGACATTGTCAAGGAGACAGGGAACAAAGTACAGTATGACTCATGTTTCTATAATTAACCTTTTAAGACCTGAGGCCGATTCTACAAATGTCTTGAAAAAAACGTATGTTGATATATATCAGCGGTGATCAAATATATCTTCCAGGGGAACCCCCCAGAAGCAAAGATTTGAGTTACAAATGTTCGCTTGAAAAAATATATATATTCAAAGACCTGCACAAATGTATATTCAAAGACCTGCACAATTCAAAAATAGCAGATCTACAAGCTCATAGCGTGGCACTCTGTGCCACACTATGAGCTTGCATATCTGCTATTTTTGAATTGCCAAAGAAATCTGAAAAGCCAAAAAATGACACAGATGCTAGCTTTCCCGGTCTTAGAGGGTTAAAACAGAAACTAGAAGGCAGGGTCACTACGGTAACTAATTACCTCTGCTGCTATGGATACGGATTGCATTCATCCTAAAGTCTTGTGCCATTGCAGGAGATCTTCGTGCACATCCTGGACTTGACTGAGACCCGGAAGGTCTGGGAGTTCGCTGAGGCCTTCAAGAGGAAGTACAAAACCCTCAATGTGTTGGTGAGAGCCACTAGTTTCCCACAATAATGCTGATATCTTCAGGATTATCAAAACAATCCCCTGTAAATGTGTATCAATCGCTCCATCCCCACGTATCCTGAGAGTTTCCACTTCTCATTGCCTCTGTCAACTCCTTCACTTTCAAGTTTATTGTCACACCACAAGTTTATAGGTATAAAACAGTGTGTTAAATTATCATTTTCCATACAAGCTCCCAGTGCTTTGCAGTTACAAATATAGTCATAATAATAGAGAAAGAAACAAAGGAAACAGCACAACAATATCAAATATATAAGGTGTGTGCTAAAAATGTGTGTGCAGAATATCAGTCTCTTGTGCAAGTAACAGTCATATCGTCTCTGTTGGGTGGAAACCTCATATGTCCAAAAATAGCAAAAGTAGCAGATCTACAAGCTCAAGTACTGTAGCTTGTGTTGTGAATCTGCTACTTTTTTCAAGTAGAGCTTTAATTTACAAAAAAAACACAAAAGGTTAGAATATGGAGATAAGGGGTTTCTGCCCGGCAGAAACGATATACAACAGTGCCTGTTCAATGCCCTGAAGGTCTGACAAAAAGTTGTCCTTCAGAAGGACCGCCTTGTGCTTAACACAATGAGGTTGTCGTTTTTGGGTGACAGTACGGGTTATGGCCTGCCCATCTCTGCACATGAATATCAGCTTTATTACTGTTTGTGATTAATTGTGATAATTGGTACCTTAACGAGTTGTACTGTGTGCAGATCAATAACGCTGGCTGCATCATGAGCGAGAGGGAGGTGAACGCAGAGGGACTAGAGAAGAGCTTCGCCATCAATGTCCTGGGTGAGTGGGTGAGACATTGTGATATATGAGAAATCAGGCTGCATGCTGGGTATCAGATCAATCCACATCAATGTTTCTATACATAAACTATAATGACAGACATGACCCAAAATAGGGACCAGGTTGAAAGTGGTTAAAGTGTGAAGTATCAGATACAGTTATAATCATAATGTGCTGATTCTCTGCCTCCTGTCTCTTTCCAAAGTACTACATTGAATAAACCAAAGACCTGAACTGGCCAGGAAGGTGCAGAAATAGTTAGAAAAAAGCAAGCAGAGAACTATGAAAGTGTTCATTTGTCTTTGACCCGTTCTTTTTTTAGGAGTTTACATTCTCACCAAGAGCCTCATTCCTTTGCTGGAGAAGAGCACAGATCCCAGAGTGGTGAGTGTCTCAACTCAATATTGTACCATACGGTGTGACAAACACACATTATTATTGCAAAATATACAACTTTACAAAAAGTTTAAACATTTTTTTAATCATCTATATCAGTACTTTGTTTACACTTGTTTAGGCAAATTCTATACCCCAAAAAAACATTTTTTTCATTTGGCATTAGTAAATAAAAAAAGAAGTGTGATAAAACGTGTTATTTTGCACAAATATTAATATGTATATGTGCCTTGAGAGTTTGACTTGCCCTTTGGTCTGCCCTGGGCACAAAAAGTTTGGAACCCACTGCCATAGTGGGCACAATAAACGTCCACTATCAAATGATAAAGCAGCAAAACCATTTACATCATAAAAGAGAAAGACAGAGAGAGAAATCTGTACATGGTAATACAGCTCTCTGTGTTAATTGAGCACTATGGATATTACTGTGTATGTGTATACTGTACAGTATGTTCCTAGAGCCACACAATGTGGCAATGTGGCACCCAATGTCTTCTTCCAATGCATTGGATTGTGTTTCTTTTTATTGTTCTCCAGTGAAAATCCAATTGTCTTCTCCTACCCTCATTTCCTCTGTCATTGTTCTTCCTCTCCTCCCTTCCCCTCCATCCCTCCGTGCTCAGGTCACGGTGTCATCCGGGGGCATGTTGGTTCAGAAGCTGAGGATAGGCAACCTGCAGTCTGAGATTGGAAATTATGACGGTACCATGGTCTATGCCCAGAATAAGGTAAGAAGGGATAATGGGCTTTCTACCTTCAACTACCTAACTACTTGAAGCGGCAATCCATAACCTTAATGTCCTCCCCGGAACACCGTCCCCTACACGAGTGCTAATATTTTTTACTGCTGAGCAAAGACAGAAAGCCTGTTTGGTGCCAGAGGAAAATTTGTGTTTTGACCTTCATGCAATACCTCTTGTCAACCAGTAGTGGTCCTACCTGACCACAGGATCAGAATGTCTCCATAGAAGAACAGGTAGACAACTACAACCGTTAGTAGGCTAATATCGTTTTGAAGCAAACATGAAAAAAGTATTTTCATGAACAAATAATCCCGCACACTGCTCTTGCTCAGCAGCCTCTGCCTTTATTCAAACTGACAGACGTTTCGGTCCCTCTGGACCTTCATCGAGAGTGTCTTATGTAATATCGTATTAAGATACTCTACCATACAGATTGGTCAACATAGCGTTTTATGGATTGCAGCTTTAAGCACTACTTGTGTTATCTATTCTCCCTTGGGGCGGCTGTAGGTTAGTGGTAGAGAGGTCATCTGGTAATCAGAAGGTCACCGGGTCGACCCCCGGCCCACTCAGTATAGATTACGTGTCGAAGTGTCCCTGAGCAAAGACCCTAACAGCTCTCTCCTGACACCTGATTCGGATGCATTCAATGCATTGATAGCATTCGAAGCCGGTGCTCCTGAGCACTCCTCATGACCATTTGAGCAGCCATCAGCTGGGTGAAGCCCAAACTGAATTTCCCACATGGAGATACTGGGACATGGCCATTTCCTCATCTATACACAGTACACACACCCCTTCACATTTTCTCATTAATGTACCTGATGGAGACCATTTATTTTACATAAAAGGAGCTTTTGGCAAATGATCTACATGGTTGCACACAGTATTGTTGCAAACCTTCTGAACCTAGCATTCACAACAGAATATATGTATTCACTATAAATGAAGTGGACATAGACGTGTGTGTGTGTGTGTGTGTGTGTGTGTGTGTGTGTGTGTGTGTGTGTGTGTGTGTGTGTGTGTGTATTTCAGAGGCAGCAGGTGGTGATGGTAGAGCAGTTGGCCAAGGCGCATGCAAACATAAACTTTTCTGTCATGCATCCTGGCTGGGTGGACACTCCAGGTACCACAAGCACGCGCGCACTCGCATGCACGCACGCACGCACGTACACACACAAATGCAACATTTACCGTATGTTAAAAACTATAATTAATTAATGTATTATGGACCAATTTTTTTAATTTCAGAGTTAAATCAACACTGTGAATTTTACTTTGTAATCCAGGGTGATTCATTTGTCTCTTTATCTCTATCCCTTTCTCTCTTTCTCTTTCCTATCCCCTGTCTCTCTCCGACCCCCCCCCCCCCCTCTCCCCCTGCTATCCCCCTCGCTCTCTGGAGTTCCAGTAGTGGCCAATGCCATACCAGACTTCCATCGCTCTATGAGGGAGAACCTGCGTACCCCAGAGCAGGGGGCCGACACTGTGGTGTGGCTGGCCATCTCTGAGGCCGCAGCCACCAATCCCAGTGGAAGCTTCTTCCATGGTAGGAACTGCAAAAAACAACTAATACATCCAATCAATTTTCTTTTCTGTTAAAGCAAACCTGAGGCCTTTCAGAAATGCAACAATTACTGGGTAGGACATAGTGAGGAGAGGAGATGGAGATAGCTGGCTCAATACAGTGTTTGTCATTTGTAGGTCAGATGAGGTCCACAGATGAAGTGTGTGTGTGTGTAGGACTGGCGTGCATCCACTGCAGCTGGAGTGGGCTGCTCTGTGCCAGATACTGCCAGAGTACAGTGGCACGCCCCTATAAACACACACACACACACACACACACACACACACACACACACACACACACACACACACACACACACACACACACACACACACACACACACACACACACACAAATGTCCTCAGTGACCTGTTGAGAGGAACACCTAACTTGTGATTACCCAGAACATATGAATATACTGCAAAAGTCAAAATATCTGTTTGGTCTCTCTGTGCTTAAAGAACTAAACCTCTGCCTGAGCATCACATTTTACCACTTGAACCCTGGCGTCTTTATCCTGGACATTTCTTATTAGTCGAACATTCTGTGAAGATAGGCGAACATTCAGCAATACTAGCTTCACCTGCTGAGTTTGTAGACCGGCTATGTTCAGTGAAGTGGCCAAGGATAGAACCCTGGGGGACCCCGGTCAACGAAGTATATTGGGTTTAAGAGGTCAAGTCACAATGCATATTCCTGTATGCATGTTATTATTTATCTACAAGGTTTTACTATCTTTGTGGGGAACAAAAGTCCCCACGACGATAAGATCTGCCTTGTGGGAAAAAGTGGCATTTTTATGGTTAAATGTGTGTGTGTGTGTGTGTGTGTGTGTGTGTGTGTGTGTGTGTGTGTGTGTGTGTGTGTGTGTGTGTGTGTGTGTGTGTGTGTGTAGACCGTAGGTTGGTGCCCACCCACCTGCCCCTGGCCTGGAGCCGTAGTTCTCCTCCGGAGGACCAGAAGTTCATGTCACTGATGGAGGATCTGGCCAAGACCCACCAGCCCCACTGAACTACCACACCCATCACCACTACAACCACACTCAGAGTTCCAAAATGCATCTCAGCTTGGAATGACCTTGGTACCATTAAAGAAAAACAAAGATAGAGATAATATTCAAGGCAAGAACCTAAAGATCTGTACTGATTTCCCAGAAACCATTGCATAAATATAATTTAGTAGGGAAATTCATCATTTCTTCATTAAGATTGGGAACGGTTACTGTATACTGGGATCCTGTAACCTTTTTATTTAATTTTGTATGACTACTTATTACTAATATATTCATATGTGTGAGGTCAGCTTGTATTTAAACAGTGTTAAGCTACAACATTTGATAGTCATGTTTTTTTAGCTTTAGCTATTTTTCAGAGAGTGCGCTCTCTCACACACACACACACACACCCAAACAGCACACGTTCTCATAGCTACTGTTCAGTGACTTTATAGCAGTCAATTAGATGGGAATCTGATGTGACTTAAGGCACTGCCAACATACCCTCATTGTGCACAAGGATGGGTACGTACACACACACACACACACACACACAAAGCTATGGGCTCAACCTAATGTTTGCTATCATGTGTCTAATGTAACATACGTGCAGTATTGCTGATAATGTTTAATGTCTATGTAAATTATTTAATTCCAATGCCAGTAGTAGTAATGTTTGTACTTACAGTATGTCACAGGTTGAGCTCAAGCTTGGGAGTTGCCCTCACTATACACTGTTTTACACACAATTCACAACTGCCATGTGCAATGAGATGTTTATACACATTGTAAAGTGCTTTGGATAAGCGCTGTATGATTGCATACTATTTATGTGATATGTGAACTCGTGATATCTGCCCAGCACCTTATAGAAAAAGGGAGTTTACTGACTGTAACAAGCTTTGGTGTTAATTTATTCTGTAATGCATGCTTAATTAAAGAATAATATTTTTTGTCAAGAGCATACTAGTATTTATTTTACGATTCCATCACTGTTGCAACATTTGTCCTTGGTTAAAATACTATTTGTGCTTTGTTATGTGCAACGGAGACAGATAATGGGTGTAGAGGAAGGAAATGACTGCAACAAACACATTAACACAGCCATTACCTTTGCTCTTTGCAAAGGCTAGCCAGTGAAACATAGTCTGCGTAACAGGTCATAATATATTTTATTAAGCATCAGTTCTTTCCTCTCTGTGACCAGCAAGTTCACAGAAAGACTAAAGTCAGTCAGTACTGTATTGTCAACAAAAGGTCTCTTTAAAAAATTCAATTAGAGATATACAATTACAGAAACAAATTGGAACAGCAAGTTTGTTTAACAAGCGGTTAGAAGAAAACAACTAAATTATTAAAATCAAGTTACAGATTTACAGACATGCGCCTCGGAGTTTGAAAATTGAGGCTTTGCATTTGCAAAAAGTGGGCCTGGGCCTCAGGTTAAAATGAGGCCAATCAATCCTATTGTTGGATGAACCGACATATTAGACAAACTAAAGCATACAGGACTGTTAACTTGGCAAAAAAAACAAAAACATTTACAAAACAATGACGGAACAATAATTAACAACCTTTTTCATTACATATCAAAAAGAAGACCAAAGCAATGAACACAAATTACAAGCCCCGCCCCACTCAGTCACACCTGTAACCGCTTGTCCATCTACTAGTGAGCTAAGCTCAAATATAGTCAAATTCTAAGTGATAATTCTTCCATTTGCAACTCTCAGAGTTACATTAACGCCCAGGATTTTACAGTGAAATCTGTCACAGGTGGGAAGGAAAATTAAGCCATTAAGACTGGGAACGCATCCGTGTCATTTTAGATTTGAGCTATAACCATTATTTTATATTTTGGCTATTCAAAAATAGCAGATATACAGGTTCATAGCTATGAGCTTGTAGAGCTGCTATTTTTGAAAAATCTCAAACATTTGTTGCGAATATTTGAATGTATATATACATTTTTGACTCAAATCTTTGGGGGTCCCTGGAACAAAATATTTTCAGATGGGGGGGGGGGGGGGTGCAGTATTGGGGGTGCAGTATTGCTGATAATGTTTAATGTCTATGTAAATTATTTAATTCCAATGCCAGTAGTAGTAATGTTTGTACTTACAGTATGTCACAGGTTGAGCTCAAGCTTGGGAGTTGCCCTCACTATACACTGTTTTACACACAATTCACAACTGCCATGTGCAATGAGATGTTTATACACATTGTAAAGTGCTTTGGATAAGCGCTGTATGATTGCATACTATTTATGTGATATGTGAACTCGTGATATCTGCCCAGCACCTTATAGAAAAAGGGAGTTTACTGACTGTAACAAGCTTTGGTGTTAATTTATTCTGTAATGCATGCTTAATTAAAGAATAATATTTTTTGTCAAGAGCATACTAGTATTTATTTTACGATTCCATCACTGTTGCAACATTTGTCCTTGGTTAAAATACTATTTGTGCTTTGTTATGTGCAACGGAGACAGATAATGGGTGTAGAGGAAGGAAATGACTGCAACAAACACATTAACACAGCCATTACCTTTGCTCTTTGCAAAGGCTAGCCAGTGAAACATAGTCTGCGTAACAGGTCATAATATATTTTATTAAGCATCAGTTCTTTCCTCTCTGTGACCAGCAAGTTCACAGAAAGACTAAAGTCAGTCAGTACTGTATTGTCAACAAAAGGTCTCTTTAAAAAATTCAATTAGAGATATACAATTACAGAAACAAATTGGAACAGCAAGTTTGTTTAACAAGCGGTTAGAAGAAAACAACTAAATTATTAAAATCAAGTTACAGATTTACAGACATGCGCCTCGGAGTTTGAAAATTGAGGCTTTGCATTTGCAAAAAGTGGGCCTGGGCCTCAGGTTAAAATGAGGCCAATCAATCCTATTGTTGGATGAACCGACATATTAGACAAACTAAAGCATACAGGACTGTTAACTTGGCAAAAAAAACAAAAACATTTACAAAACAATGACGGAACAATAATTAACAACCTTTTTCATTACATATCAAAAAGAAGACCAAAGCAATGAACACAAATTACAAGCCCCGCCCCACTCAGTCACACCTGTAACCGCTTGTCCATCTACTAGTGAGCTAAGCTCAAATATAGTCAAATTCTAAGTGATAATTCTTCCATTTGCAACTCTCAGAGTTACATTAACGCCCAGGATTTTACAGTGAAATCTGTCACAGGTGGGAAGGAAAATTAAGCCATTAAGACTGGGAACGCATCCGTGTCATTTTAGATTTGAGCTATAACCATTATTTTATATTTTGGCTATTCAAAAATAGCAGATATACAGGTTCATAGCTATGAGCTTGTAGAGCTGCTATTTTTGAAAAATCTCAAACATTTGTTGCGAATATTTGAATGTATATATACATTTTTGACTCAAATCTTTGGGGGTCCCTGGAACAAAATATTTTCAGATGGGGGGGGGGGGGGGGGGGGGGGGGGTGCAGCCAAATACATATAATTTTGGGGGTCCTTAACATGAAAGTTTGAGAACCACTGATATAGAAACATATGGTTATCAGAAAACTGTTTTAGAAGACAGTTTTAGAAGACATTTGTAGACGCGTTCCCGGATTGAATGGGTTAATAATGAGCCCAAGAATTCCAGGTCTTGTCAACCAACGCAGAAAGGGTTTGGGGTTTGAATCCTGATTGTACTGTAGCAAATGCATCTTCAATTACCCTGTAAGTCCCTGGTGACTATGTGTGTGACGGTGTCTTTAGAGACCAGTGATTCTAAACGTTTTCTGGATCAGGGCCCACTTGAAAATCATAAAGGTGTTGGCGGCCCACCCATCTGATGGGTCAGAGGATGGGTGAGTTGTGTGCATTTTCATGCACATGGTTTATTTGAACCCATTAAGACCGGGAACGCATCTGTGTCATTTCTTTGGCCGTTAAAAAAAAATTGCAGATATACAAGCTCATAGCGCAGCACCGAGTGCCGCGCCATGACCTTGTAGATCTGCTATTTTAGAAAAATCGAAATATCTTCTAAATATATTTTTAAATGGAAAATGTTTTACTCAAATCTTTGGGCGTCCCTGGAACTAAATATTTGAGATGGGGGTCCGTGGCCAAATACATATGATTTTGGGAGTCCTTGACATGAAAACGTTTGAGAACCACCGATATAGCAACTTACATATTTTTTTAAATCTGGCATTTGTAGAATCGTCCAAATTGCACACATTTTCACGAAAAGAAAAAAAAAGCAGATCTACAAGCTCATAGCGCGGCACTCAGTGCCACGCTATGAGATTGTATATCTGCTATTTATGAATAGCCAAATACATCTTAAAATGACACAGATGCGTTCCCGGTCTTAATGGATTAATGATCAATCAATTGATTGTGTTCCAGCTTGAATCAATGGAACGAACATAGTATACTTTAACTTCTTATTTATTGGTATCACTATAAACATTTTTCAAGATTAGATGTTTTTTTTTTCCTTTCTTTCATACTAATGTAATATTATCATTTTAGTCTTAATGTTTTGACAATTATTTGGGGGCCCACTTGCAATACCCTCGCAGCCCACCAGTGGTCCCTGGCCCACAGGTTCAGAATCACTGCTTTAGGCAAAAGACATTTTCAATGGACTAATGACATTGGTGTGGAACAACGGTAGCACTATGAGAAACACCATGAATGTACAGTAATGTTACACTGTCACATTTTGGAACATTATCATGACAATCACAGTGCAATTCATCACAGGATCAGGATGGGACATGCATGAATATATGAACATGGATATATGTGACATGCCTGGCGTTATGTGGGAATGAATACTATGCGATGGACACAGACAAGTAAATCCTTAATTAGATAAATACATTGCGACAATTATAAATACATACTACGTGAAACCTGGAATGTGACGACATTTTGAAATTCAGGAATCCCTAATGGTAGAATGCTCATTCTTCCTCCGACATACAATAAGGCAAGCGTTAGTCTGCACACTAAAGCATATTAGCCAATATGGATTTACAAGGACACTACATGAGTCAAATCCAGCCATTCTGAAGTGAATCTCTCCCACAAAAAGGAACATGGAATTTACAAAAGTGTTGACTTTCATCTCAAATACATACACATATTGTGCAATTCAGTGCAGTGGCGAAAACATTACCCTTGGGACAGTTGTGTAGTGAAAATGTATAGACGGGAAAGGAGGAAAGAAAGAATTAAAATCTACCAAGACATGCAGATTCAATTCAAGTGAATGAAGAGTGACTGAGGTAACAGCCATGAGCATTGAGAAACTTGTAGAAAGGTGTCTTTAAGGCTTAAGAGGAAACACATGGAGCAGCCAATTCACCCACTATTCAGCTGGGACCACAAAACACTGTTAAATGCTACATACCGCACGTACCAGTTCTGTACCTAAGTGCCTTTGTTTAAAGTGTGTCCAAGCCCAATTTTGCGCGACAAAATGAAAGCCATGCCATATTTATATATAGGGTGTGATAAAAAGACCAAGGGGATGATGAGTTTACCAATCAACACAAGCTAAAGTCGTATACATTCTACGGCTAAAATGCCACCATGAGTGCTGAACTTCGAAATTGAAACTGCTGAAATTCGATCAAACCATGTTTGGTCGAATTCTCAGCTCAGGACACACTGGAGCTTATCCGGCTGCTATGGAAAACAGACCAGAAAACGGCTACCTTTTGACGGTCCACAGAGCGGCTGCCTACAGGTGCCAACAAGACCAGCATCATCTGCCATGTTGTCAGCCAACTCTCTCCCACACTGCTGGGAAATTCCAGCACCACCACGAGAAGTTCCTTGTTTACAGTAATGTTAATGTATTCATTAAATCTTTGGGAATGTGATTAACTATTTATCACCCAGAATGTGTCATTGTCCTTCCGTCATCCTCATGCTGGGTGATAATACTACATATATACACATATCTTTATGGCACGGCTCTGCAGGAGTCAGACTGTCTTAATGAGAGTCTGTCTGTGTCTGTCCGCAGCTAATCTTGCAAACCGCAGGACCAATCAGTGTCTTGTGCACACTGCCATCTCCACTGATTTCTTTTCACATGTTAAATACTTTTTTGATGGAAGTTGAGTTTTATAATGGGGCACAGATTGGGCTAAAACGTTGCCCAAATTTGGAGTCAAACGTCATAGAAATGTCATGACATCATAGATGACTGACATCACAGGCTAGCCACATTAAGTCAGAGATCCACATTGGAGTCACATGGTTTGCATGTGAATCTTGAGATCCACATTTATTTATTTTTTTGTATCTATCAAGCAGTACTGTGAGTAGTATCTACCCACAACAGTGGTTCTATAACAGTGGGGTCCATGGACCCCCGTCCTTGAGGGGGTTCCAAATGGACCCCTACAGGTCTGCAAGAGAGCGTAAGGGTTCATTTGTACACTCTCAAGAGTTATTTGGGGTCCTTGAAATTAACACGTTTGAGAACCACTGATCTGCAACATCAGTGCTACTGTATCTATGTCAAGTGGTATCAACGTAAGTGAAAGAACACTTACAAGAGCGCTTTCAGAGAATGATTTGTCTTTAGACATTTTAATCGAGATGAATGGAGTGCTGGTGGCCACTTGTTGCGTGCTTACCTCCCAACCACTGCTGGCACAAAGAGTGAACCCAAGTGATCAGAGCTGAACATGAAATAACTCCTGAGACAAAATGAGTGATTTAAGGCCAGCTAGTGAAAGAGACAAAGTGAGAGAAAGATTTAGACAGAAAGACTCAAAAACAAACAAAACTGAGACTTGAACGTCAGCACAATCACATCTACTATGTACTATACACATTATGCACATTTGTTGTAGCCGTTAAGACTGAATAGTTTGCAGTTAGTGGGGTGTAGTTAGGCGTGTGAAGTTGCAGAGTCAATGACGAGCTTTTCTGTGTTTACAAGACTAGAGGGTTGGCAATTGTGTGGAACCCCAATGTTACAGTGCAAGGATAATAAAAAGAAAACAAACAACTGACCTCTGTCAAAGGAACTAAATCAGAACTATAGTACGTAAACAGTCCTCCTCCCATTGGAGGAATCATATGCACACTCAAATGCATGCACACACACACACGCGAGCACACTCACACACACACCATTGTGCTTAGGATTCTGTCAAATCAAATACAATACAGGAGTCAAAACCTTTCACACACTTTCATAACAGACTCCTGGGTCGTCAGTATAGTGGATTTCGGGGAAAATAAAGTAATTGAAATTCATTTGTTGGACTAACTATTTAATTTAAGTGCCAAGCTATTTACACCCTAACCCCCCCCCCCCCCCCCCCCTCCCCAACACACATACACACTGCCTGGACATGGCTGATAGGGTCCGGGCATTAAGGGGGAGGGGATATACGTGGATGGTGAGGTTTCCATGACAACAGCAGTCAGACAGCTGTCACCAGAGAGTTGGTGGATCCCAGAGGCGGGGCGAGGCCTCTCAGCGAGGAGAAAACCCTGTTGCTATGCTACAGCCAACCACCTGTGTCATATCCCAGATCTGTGGAGAGAAAACAGCCAGTAAAGCTCCATTCATACTTCATACGTGTCAGAAATAGCCAACCTACAAGCTCACAACGACACGTTGTGAGCTTGTAGGTCTGCTATTTTCAGCACGCAACACCGTTGTGACACGGAGCATAAATACGGCTTAAAGGGACAGTTCACCCCCAAAATGACTTTTTTTTCTTTCGATTAAACACCCCATGTAGACCCGAATTCATGGAGAGATTTTATTGTTTTTGTCGCCAATAATTTGATGACCGGCGGCGGCTCCGGTAGGAGACTCAAAGTGTCAACTTTGAGTCTCCTACCGGGGACATTAGCATCTTTCTGCCGGTCATCAAATGAATGGCTTAGGAATGTGACAAAAACAAAAAAATCTCCATGAATTCAAGGCTTCATGGTGTGTGTAATTGATAGGAAATAAGTAATTTTTTGGGAGAACTATCCCTTTAACTCTCGATTTTAACATTTATCTCCAATATGATCGATCCCCAGATGGTTGCTAATCACAGAGGGTTTCATTATGCTTCCACGAAGAAAAAAAAAATGTCATCGCGACCTCCCGTTCGCTTTTATACGCCTTTGAAAATAGTATGTCTCGGCCAAAAATACATAGTAAAGCCGAGATACAGCCTTTTTAAGTAATAAGTTAACCAGGAAGTGAATGGAGCAGTAAATCTTCGGATCACGTTATCTCCTGGTTCGGTTATTTATTTATTTTTTTCGTCATTGGCAGTGTGAGCAACTCAATTTAATCTCATGACGACAGACGGTGTCTTTTCTGTAATTATGTGATGTTAGTGGGACAGCTGACCTTAACGATGCGATCGCTACCACAGGTCACCATAAGGCCTCTGGACGGGTCCATGTCCATGTGAGCAATGTTGTGCTTTCCCTCATGGAATGTAGCCAAGGGTGTTCGACTGCAACACACACACACACACACACACACACACTTTCATCAGAATTTATCTCACTATGTATAGTGACACTCAGAAACAGTATTATACTATTACTAAGCAAAAAGGTTCAGGCAATGATTTAACCACTTAAACCCTATATACACTGTGTTGAACGGGGTCACTCAGGGCTCTATAATTGGCCCCCTCCTTTTTAACCACTAAACCAAATCTCTTCACCAGAAATAGCAGATCCACAAGCTCACATGTCACATTGCGACGAGTTGTAAGCTTGCAATATTGTCGCCGAATGTACACCTACTTTTGCTGAATGTTAGCCTATTACGACATACCCAGAATAAGGATGCCAGGGTTGAAGTGGTTAATTAACAGTATAACTGAGGCAGTCGGGCAGTTGAGCTGAGAATCCAGGTACTTACTCCTCTTCTTTGATGGTGTCAAAACAGGCATCACATACCCGCACCTGGAACTCAAAGCCCATGATGGGGTAGGTGGAGCGTTTGGAACTGCACTTCCCACACACCGCGTTGCCGCACTTCCTGCAGTGGTGCTGCAGACAGGAAATGTACTTGGAAATGAGTCTGGGGTGACCGCTTTCACACACACAACTATACATAGAGATAATTTGGATCTGACTTTTGTCAAAAGTGACTTGTATGGTCACAGGTATGGTTTGTCTAGTATGAATACTTTAGTTTGATCATGTTTATATAGCTAATAAAATAAAATAAAATCCATGAATGCATGACCAATGTGGTACATCTACTAACTGAAATACTAAGATTCCCCAAGATTGGATTATTTCTCTCTTTCTTTTTCTCTCTAAACTGTGATCTTGTGACGGGTGTGAGGAGAGGAGATGAAGGTCTCCTACCTGTCTGAGACCCATGGTCTTCGCGTCCCACATTTGTTTGATGTTCCAGAAGAACGGCTGCTCACATTTCTGACACGAGTCGCTTTCCAGCCACTGAGGAGCCTAGAAGAGAAGGTTTACACTTCTGTTACACAGGAAACATCTTTACACCATATACTTAGAACATACATTAACATGTAAAACATGTGTTAGTTTTGCTGCATGTGACATAGTTTGAGGCAATAAAATATTTAAGAAACACTTCCTAACTGATGATCGCAATATATCTAGCTTTTCATTTGCCTTTTTTTTGGTATTCAAATGTATTTTTAAAACGTGTTTCTTTTGCACTCTTTTTTTTGGGATATTTTTGGGGATTTTCTGCCTTTATTGATACACAGTAGAGAGAGACAGGAAACGGGGAGAGCTACAGGGAGTGACACGTAGCAAAGGTCGTCCCATTAGCGCCTATATGTGGCATGTGCCTTAACCGCTAGGCCAGCGGCACCCCCTTCTGCATTCTCTCTTAATGCTCTGTGTCTTAATGCTTAATGTTGTATCTTCTTCTTCTTTTCGTGTCTTTGAAGCATGTGGTTATATGTTTCCCATTTCTTTACACAGTCCTAAATGTGCCATTAGGGCTGCAACTAGCCATTCTTTTCTTAGCAATTATTCAACCGATTCCTTTTTCGATTAATCGTAGAATCTTGAAGCATGTTTTTTTTGTTATTAGTGCTTTTTTTACAATTGACTCAATCGACAAAATCTATTTCATCAAAATAAAATAATGACAATTAAAAAGTAAATTGATTTGTTTGATTAACTGTTACATCCCTATGTGCTATACAAACAAACTTTCCTTGTGTGCTATACACTTGACTACCTAAATGGATTGTTGTCTGATATCGATCCGCCATCGCCAAGACAAGACAGTTCAAAGCCTGTGTACAGTATTGTCACAGAATTTCTATTTTCTCCTTACAACAGCAGAGGGCGGCAGTGCCTCGGTGCTGCACAGTATCCATGGAAACAAGAGGCTGTTTAATCTTTACACTGCTTTCCCCAACTGCTCACTGTGCTGCCGATTTGTAAATCTAGTCTTTCTCCGAGTTGCACAAATAGTCACAATAAATACTACCTATATGAGATCATGGGAACATTATGGAAAAGACATACAGAAGCTTCTATTGAGTTACTTTAAATTATATTCTACTCCATCCTTGAAAATATGAAGTGAGCACAGTGCTGATGTGATTTAGCAGCTTCTATTCCATTCCTGTTAACCAGTTCCACCCTGGAGTCCCAATTCTGGGTATATAGGCAGAACCTTTTAAACATTAAAAACATCACAATTTTCCAAAACTGCACAAATAGCTCACATCGCAACGTGTTGTGAGCTTGTGAGCACCTTTAACTATTTATCGTATAAACGCACTGCAGTGGTTCCCTAATCCTAACGCAAAAAAGACACACTTTTGATCGGCCCGGTACCCATACTAGTGAAAATGATCTACAAGCTCACAACGCATCGCGACGCTTTGTGAGCTTGCAGGTTTTTTAATTTGTGGAATTTCTTTGATTTATTTATTCATTCATTAAATTATTTTGATTTTTTTTAAATATGTATTAATTTATGAAAAAGAGTGATTTCTTTTTTGAAACTTTTGAAATAATAAAAAAAAGGGATATTTACTCACGACCCATAGAAATGGGTCTGTGACCCACCGACCCACATACTGTACTGAAGTACAGTATATAGGGCTTAAGTGGTTATTGTATTTCATAAAACTGCGCACTGTGCTGGGATCCAGTGTGCGATGAAGTGTACCTCCTCTCTGGTGGTGTCCATGTTCCACACTGTGATGCCTCCGTCTGCGGAGCACGACATCAGCTGCCTGGTCAACTGGAGGTAGCGCACCGCCTGCACGCGCTCACTGCACACAGAGGGAGACACGGCGGGGAAGATGAGAATCAGTGGTGGAAAAAGTACTCACATCTTTTACTTAAGTAAGTACTCACATCGTTTACTCAAGTAAAAATATCAATACTGCAGTGTGGAAATACTCTGTTAGTAAGTAAAAGTCCGGAATTAAAAATGTACTTGAGTAAAAGTACAAACATTTTGGTATCAAAATGTACTTAAAGTACCAAAAGTAAAAGTACTAAAATGTTTGAAAATAGCAGATCTACAAGCTCACAACACGTCGCGATGCGACCATTGTGAGCTTGTAGATCGGATATTTTCAAATAGCCTATGTATGAAATAGGGCTAAAGGGGTTAATGTATGTTTTATTTCTGAAATTTTTATCCCACGATTTCGTAACCCTTATTTTTTACACCCAGTGCCAATTGTCTATGTAATCCTGGGCACTACCTTCCCTCTGCCAACCTAGGGAGGCCAGGGCCGAGCTCATGCCTCCTTCAATGCATGAGAGCCAACTGACCTTCTTATCACCTGACAGGGGAGTTTCCCTGGTTGGACGTAGCGCAATGAAGGAACACGTTATTCCAACCAGTTCCTTTCCCCTCCATCAGGCGCCCCGGCTGGCCAGGGGGAGGCAGTATAGTGACCAGGATTACTGCATGTTTTTGTGAGGGTACCTACCCTAGGAGACACGGGGAGAACATGCAAACTCCACACAGAAAGGCCCTTTCGGCCAACCCCACCTAGGGTATGGGCACTGATGACGCGGAGGAGAGAACACGCCCCCAGCGCCCACAATGTATGTTTTATAATGTAATAATTTATATCTGTAAAGTAACTAAAGTTTTCAAATAATTGTAGTGGAGTAAAAAGTACAATATTTGCCTGAGATGTATATTTGTATATTTTGCCTGAAATGTGGAGTAGAAGTAAAAGTACTGAAAACTGGAAATACTCCAGTTAAGTAAAAATACCTCAATATTGTACTTAAGTACAGTACTTGAGTAAATGTACTTGGTTACTTTACACCACTGATGAGAATGGGGGAAGAAAACTGAGAGGAGGAAGGACAGGTCCTTTCCTAGGAGCCGGTAGACCACAAGGTAACAAGACCTGCTCCTTATGGGTTGGTAAGTGTCTGACAACCACCTGCGGCTTGTCACACAACTCTCGTTTTTAAAACAACAACAACAGCGCAACAGGATCTATGCTGGCATGGACAGATACGCCTCATTGTGCATGGCTTGGCTTAATAGCTCTTACAGCAGCGCTGCAGGCTAGTGAAATATGTATGAAGATAAAAGAGAGAAGATACAGTCTGCCTCTAGGGACAGCTGTTACTGGCACTACTGAGACCTGCCAATGACAGGGGAGGGAGAGAGAGAGAGAGAGACAGAAAGAGAGAGAGAGTGAAATAAATGAAAAACGAGTGATCTGTAAGAAGAGAAAAACGGCCTCAATCATTTACTGGTATCACATAAATGAGAACAACATGGTAGAGAGAGAACATCAGCTTCACTCCTCTCCCTCTCAGCAGCCACCCCATTGAACTTGCTGTAGCTAATGATACAATCCACTTTCTATGTGGAGTTTGCATGTTCTTCCCACATTCCCTTGGGTAGGTACCCTCACAAAAAACATGCAGTAATCCTGGTCTCTATAATGCCTCCCCCTGGTCAGCAGGGGCGCCTAATGGAGGGGACAGGATCTGGTTGAAATAACGTGTTCCTTGCACACGCTACGTCCTACCGGGGAAACTCCCCCCTGTCAGGTGATAAGAAGCGGCCTGCTCACTCCTCATGCATTGAAGGAAGCATCTCCCCAGGCTGGCAGAGGGAGAGTAGCGCCCAGGATTACAGCTTAGGCAATTGACACTGGGTGAAAAAATGGGTTCCAAAAATCGTGGGATATTTTTTTTTTAATTAAATTAAAAAAATTATACAATAATATGCCTTTGAAATGTAAACACAGGGATACGAACGCAGACACACCCGTTCCCCCACAACAAAACCTCAGGACTTACTGATGTCCCTGTAACAGCAGAGTTCTTCCCTTGCGGCCTCCGATGTCCCACATGATGACACTGTGGTCGGCGGCCCCTGAGAACAGCAGCCTCTGGACTGGGTCCCACCACAGCGACCCTATGCTACCTTGGGGTACGTAAAAGGTGTGGTAGATGACAGAGACGGGGTAAGACAGAAGGGAAGGGGCACAGTCACAGAGAGGGGGAATTGTTAATCATTCGTTACATGCGAGTTGCATTGTGAACATTGGTGGACAAACACTCAATATTCAACATTTTCCTTTTAATATCAATGCATTATTGTATGGACATTTCATACATTTCGCCCAAAATGCTAAAAAAATATATATAATTAATGGACATTTTCAGACAAGCTTGAGTATTGTCTATTTTCACTATATTTGAAATAGGGCTTAAGTATTTAATTCATAACATATTTTTGTAATATTGCGCCCCAAGAGTCCCTTCCTAGAAATGTAGTGGAGTCAAAAGTACAATATTTCCATTTAAAATGTAGCAGAGTGAAAGTCATCCGCTTGCAAAAAACAAACCGAATACTGTAAAGATTTACTTAAGTACTCAAGTGTACTTAGTTACTGACCACCACTGATTTTGAGCTGCCTTGGGACGCTTGTAGCAGAAGACTACTGCTGCGTTTCTGCCTTTTGGCTCCATCCGGTGCCTCGTGGAAGCACTACAGCCACCTTCAAACTGTGGCCAAATGCACGAATGGAGGTAGCTGAGAATATTAGCTGGAGCTCAGCAACAAGACACAAACAGCTGCTGTCTTCTGCATGTACCTGGCTGAAGGCCTACAATGCCTTCTGCCTAGTGCTTGTAACAGCGAGCATTCCTCTTTCGTCTCATTCATAAAATAAAATAAAACAGGCAGATAATGACATTATGATACAATGCACAGCATTTCTCATACACCATCATATTGATTTGCAAACCTGACCCCATGATTTTCCAGTCATTTCACTTATGGGACAAATTAATAGCAAATAACCAATATTTTCCAGTCATGCACTAGTGCAGTGAGAAAAAGAGCTTCCAAAAGGCTAAAATAGGTCATAATGTGGTTAGCCACTTAAAAGCAGAAGTATGTTTAATGTTGCTGAATCACATAGATAAAAAATGCTTTAAGTGCAGTTTAAACAAACAGGCTTCAGTTGCAGTCTACACCACTGACGCGTTTTTAGTAAAAAGCTCTTCCTCAGGCAGTCATGCCTTCCACATGCTTCTTAGCCTAGGATTACGGACCATGTCCATGTGTCTTTGAAATTCATATGTCTTGCTCGCAGTAGTTAACACAATGATCCTTTTGTGAAACCAGAAAAAAACATAATTACAATACAAATGTGTGTTGATCCCAATTAAACACCCAAGTAAGTAGAAGTTAGTGAGAGACTGAAATGCATAATCTAAGTGAAAAATGTCACTTATGTGAAATGCTTATCTTTATAGTCCATTTACCATCACTGCTTCCCCATGGTAATGCGTGTGCATAACAGGGCTGCCTGCAACCAACTATTATCATAATTGATTAATCTATGCCAGGGGTCTTCAACCTTTTCAGGCCAGGGACCCCCAAACTGATGGGGTGATGGAGCAGGGACCCCCTACCTCGTAGGGTAGGGGGTAAGCTACCACATATATTGTATATTTATATATAAATAAACATAAAAAAATGGTTGCCTGCTCCTACCCACAGGTTGTCCCAGTAGGTGTGCAAAAGAACCTTTCTCTACAAAATATGTATAAACCTACCATGTTATTGTGCATTCAATACTAAGCTATTACAATATGTCATGTTATGTTTAAAGACAAATTGACACTTTGAAAAAAAAATAACATTTAAAGTTTTTAAAAACAAAAATATTTTTAAATCAAACAACAATTTCGCGGACCCCCTGCAGTACCTCCGTGGACCCCCTAGGGGTCGCGGACCCCCTGTTGAAGACCTCTGATCTATGCCATTAACTAAGACCATCAAATGACAGTAAAGTAAGGTAATAAAGTATCAAATGGATGGCAAATGCTCATCAAAACAAACTTATTATAAATATGACATATTAGAATTTTATTTTACATGATACATCACTAACCTAAACTGATTATATGACTACAACAATTAAAAATGTAACCCAATAAATTTGTTCACGCTAGATTAATTGATGATTCGGTAAAATTTCAACCCTAGTGCAGAAGCCATATTTAGCTACAGCTTGTTCATGTGGTCATATCAAGCAGTCTCCAGTGAGTCTCTCCTTTGCTCAGATAATGAAGTTCCGGGGTGGAATCTGGGTCATCGATCATAATGGTGCAGTCATGTCTGCTTATCTGGCTTTATGCTCAGCATACTGATTTGTGCATTTGTGTGACGAGTCTAATCATGTGCACTCCCATGATCCATCTGTGCTCCGTGAGGTCGTGTGTGCATGCATTACGTGCCTGTTATACTGTATAGGGCTGGGCGATACGGCTTCAAATCAATATCACGATTATTATTCAAACGTTTGCCTCAAATGCGATTAATGAACGTTTATTTTATATACTTTTACACTGACCTCATTAGATCTCTGACAAGGTCTTTACTGAGAGTATTATAATTTTTCATGTGGATTCGTTGATATCAAATAAATAAAATCAGATAGCTCTGCTTCTCGATTAACCGACGTGAGCAAGATTAAGTCGGTGAGAGGTCCTAAATTCTGATGCATTTTCAGTTAAAAACTCTAGGAACAGAACAGAGTTGTCATTACCTTCATGGCCCTTCAGTGTAGTGATTGTGGAGTAGGTTTGTCTCTCTAGTTTCAGCAGGGTGATCTGTCCTGAGTAGTCCCCTACAAAGGCATGCTGTGTCTCATGGTCGTATCTGGGCATGGAGTCAAGGCTCAAAGATTAAAAGCGCTTTGTCATAACGTTGATCGAGTGACACACACCTGCACGGGAACACACGTCAGACTCGGCACAAGCAGACATCAATTCAATGAGAGGAAGAGTTATTATGGTATGTGGAGATAAGCTATTTATACTGTGCTCACGGTAACCGTAAAGTATGAATGATTTGAACATGCACGGTGCAGCATTATCAGACCTAATTCCACTTCTTGTTTATGCCCATCATGACTGGCTAGCGTTTTGTAGCAATTATAGAAACTAGACCATACCCGGTGAAGTGCGCAAGTAGTTGCAAGCGTGGGGTTATTGCACGTCCTGTCGCGCGCCCCCCCCCCCCGCGTGTCCCGTGGCGCCACCGTCCCCCCCCCACGTGTCCCGTGGCGCCACCGCCCCCCCCACACACACCCACACACACACACACAACCATTCAGTCGTGTGGCGATTACCCCCCCCCCCCCCCACACTCACACAGATCCGTAAGAATGTTTTCTGTGTACACGCGCGTAAATGAACGTCCTTAAAGGTTCGATGACATTCATTTTCACTTTTTTAATTTGTTATGTTTTTTTGGGGGTTTTATGACCTCAATTACACCCAAAAAATCTGAACTTTGAACATTCAGTGGATTTTCTGTGGTCTGGGGTTTTCTGAATAATTAGGCTGAAAAGTAATCTGAGCTTGGCCCTTCGACAGTGAGGTCACAGTCGATTAATCCCGCCCACTCTCCTCCTCGCCCCTCCCGTCCCCTATCCTTTCCTTTGGGGGGGGCGGAGCAGAGGCGATGATTGACAGGCAAAATCCCTCACCAGCGACACCCGCAGGCAAAGATTTATTTTTTCATTGCAGTTGAAAAGGCTTTAGAAATGTGAGACAAAAACACCTACAGTGAATCACTGGAGTGGAATTTTCAGTTAAAACTTTTTGTACACGTTTGAAGGACCAGGACAAAGACTCTGAATGTGGTGTAAACATGAATGTCATGATACCTTTAAAGTTTAAAGGATGTTGTCTGTGTGTATGCGCGAGGCAGGCGACAACAACACTGTAACAGAGTGGGTGTGTGGATTCGACGCATGCGCAGTTTGATCTCCAGTTGTTTTTTAAAACGCTAATAAACAGCTGAGATTTGGCGAAATTGAAAAACGGGCTTCGCAGTTGCGTTCAGATGGTAATGGTCAATGGCTGTGTGCAAATGCAGATCATTAGCTCCAGCCACTGAGAACCGGGCACACATTTTTGCTCTCACATTTTGCTCTCACCACGGTTGGTCGACTACAGAGGTTTGTGAAATTATAGGAGGATATTGGGCCGTAACAGTCACATATTCAAATCATGTATACTTCACTTCAGATCAATTTCCAAATTCTTTATTTTTGTTAACATTTGGGAAAAAATTGCAAATTTAACATTGAGGTGCCCACCATATTTAGGTGCACACTCTTCCTGTAACCGCACAAACAGTAAAGTCCTCAGTGTTACTTTATCCATTTGTAATTTGGAGACTGTACAAATTTAACCAAATAGACCCTTGAGGGTTTGTCTGGATAGATTTGTAATGTACACCAGAGTTAAATTAACACAGAAGATTTTGCTGTGCATATACACACACACACACACACACACACACACACACACACAAGGATACTGTAGGCAGGAGGCCCAGGCGGTGAAGTAGTGTCGTCCCAACATGCTGCCACTCTGTGTGCACATCCAACTCACACTCTTATCGTGGCCCGTGCTCACCACCCACTCACTCTCCAGAGTGAACACCATGTCCGACACACGGTTCTGATGGGCTGTAACGCACACATTAACACAGACACAAACAAGTTGCACATTCAATTTAGGAATCCAGACCCATTGGATACATATAATCACATCAAATGACTGTTCCCTGCCGGCGGGCAGTGATAAGCATGATGTAAAACTAATTTTCCTATACAGCAAATCCAACTGAGAGCATTCTGATCTGCTGATCCGAGTCCTTGTGGATTTGCCTTTCTTCTCTCCTTCCCTTGCTAAGAGAGCGCTGGTGGAAACCAGATGGAGCGTTCCAACAGCGACATCTGGTTTTCTGCCTCTAAAAAGCAGCAGGGTCTCCAGTTTCCCCACAGCCATGATTTTTTTTCCACTGACAGGAGCCGGCTAGGCTGAGTGGCTGTTGGTTTGGTTAGAGGGATTGTGTTGTGTAGCTTTGGAAGGAAAAGTGTCATTGTAATCAACCATTAATGCCAGCGTGATGGGATGTGTAATCAAGATGTAATTTGATTGAACGCAATGGGTTCCCAGCGCCATTGTTGCTCTGTGTGCACACATGCACGCGCGTGTGGCAGTAGCAACAGAGACAAGGAAACGGATACATTGTGTGTCTGTTTTCCAGGACAACAGCTCACATCCAGGACAACAACAACACAGGTATTTGCTTAGAACTATAAGGAGGCCTGAGAGTAAAGTGGGGGTGGGGAAACCCCCCTGTTGAGATCTCACCTGGGTACGTCTTGACATGACTCATCTTGTTGAAATCTTCAGAGATGAGAAACTCCTAGAAGCCCAGAGGAGGGTGTCGTTTAGAAAATGTTTCAAAACCAGAATTGGTAGTGGTTTTTAAACTGGGCCATTTGTGAAACACCACTGGAGTTGACCCGGGGTGTCAATATCATCATCTGTACGGCTCAGCTTCACTCACCACAATAGCTCCATTGTCCTGGCCGATGAAAATGCGCCTGCTGTCATGGTGGTAGGACATACAGGAGCATGGCGCTAAGGAGGGAGATGCAAAGTTTAAAATAAATGTGTTGCGAGAAGGGAGAGACAGATAAACATAGATAAGATGCCATGCCATTAGCTCAGATGTAGTTTATTCTGTTTGGCTGTACAAGGCCATCCAAGCACAACAGCCCTTAGTTTTTTTCCTTTTGTACATTCATACAGTGATGGGCCCAAAAGCCAGAAAAATATAAACAATTGAGCAGTGACCCAAAACAAGGAAAAGCAATTACGGTAAAGGTTCTTACACACCGGGAGTGTGACGAATAAACGATCCGAAAATGTTTCGCCGAACATTTCACATCAAGCTATGGTTTTGGTAATGCTTTATTCATACCGGTTGATGCCATTATTTGGGTTGAAAAATCGACCTAGTTTAGAAAATAAATTACGTCGCTTTATTTCTGCGTAATATTAGCATTCTGTGTGGATGACACAAACGCATTTTAAGTTGATGCGAATGAATCACATTAAATAAACGCTCCTTAAGGGTTGACCCTCTATGAGAGAAGACTTTTTCTCCATAAAATGATAAAGTACCAATAGATCATGGATTAAATCATAAGCTTGGTTGAAGCACAAAGTATTTGCCCAATTACAATCGCTAAGAACACACACATTTCAATTATTTTTATTTGGATCTGCTCAAAATGTGCATACATAATAGATCCAAACACTGATCAGAAGGTTGCATTACATTATGGTCAAACCAGATACAACTTGATGCACATGGTTATTAACACACATAGGAAACAGATAACACATTGATGACTACATACAGAAAAGTGACAGATTTTTTTTTAATTACTCAAGGATATATGAAACATGGCCTATGCTATGATAGCTGAGATATAACAGTATTTAGCCAACTTTTTTTGTATTTGTCTTTTGCAATTCTTCCAATTGCAGTCCACAAGTTTGAGAACGTGGCCCAGACTCCCAAACACAAAGACAATAAGTTGACAGTTATATCCTAAGGCCATGATACATTTTACCAAAGGCTGATATTTCAGCGTGGCTGTAAAACAAATGTCCATCCATATACAAATCAAATGGGCAGCCTATTTCAAAAATAGTAACAGTTTTTATCATTTCATTTAAGGAGTAGTTCACAAAGAAAATGACTTATTTTCTATCAATTACACACCCCATGAAGCATTGAATTCATGGAGATGTTTTGGTTTTTGTCGCATTCCTAAGCCAATAATTTGATGACCGGCGGTCTCTCCGGTAAGAGACTCAAAGAGTCTCGTACCGGATACATTAGCATCTTTCCGCCGGTAATCAAATTATTGGCTTGGAACTACTCCTTTAATGAACACAATATCTGGGATATTTGGAATAATATCCTGCAATGAATTGACATTTGTGTCATCTTGCGATCAAACCAGTCTAGTTTTACAGTACTGTGTACATTTTTGTTGTCCTTTCCTGTACTTCTCTGATGTTATCTGAGACCAGATCAACCAGACGGTCATGTCTGGCAATATACAGTCCTTGTGGATGAGAGAAAATGATGAACTGGTAGGACAGCAATCACATGCATATGCTTCATGCAATATGGACACACTTTCTTTAGGCATGCTACTTACACGATACTGTATGGTAGATGCTGGGCCAGTATTGGCCACTGTCTCGCTTCAGCCATACTCGGATAGTTCTGAAAAGAATAGCCAAAGACCCAAAGTGTCAGTCAAACCCATCAAATGCTCTGTTATGACGGGGAAAATGGAAAAGGCAGCTTGAAATTATGGAGAATATGGAATATGACCTTGTATTGAACTGTATTCCCTGTGCTTGTCTTTGCAAACTGTTCATAAAGTATTCAATCAATCAATGGTACAGTAATGTTAGGGAATATAGCGGTCTCCGACAAACAATTCAAATGTCCTCAGTTGACTGAAAGCATCACTTTTGACTGATAGTTGACTATTTAGAGGTTTGGGGGATTTGGGGACAATGCATCACATAGCATGGTAGTGGGCTGATGTGGTTAATGGATAGTAGGGATGGATGCGCCAACCTAACACTGGTGGCTTTTGAAAACAAAACACAAAACAAATGATAAAAGCCTGCAAGCCAATGAATGTTTCCATATGAAAGTTGGCTAATCAGCCTGAATACAATGGCAAGCCTCCCCCAGACTGCCCAAACCTGGAGAAAGTAGTGTGTTGATTCCTTCTAGCATTATTCCATGCTGACTGCTGGCAGGAGCAGGTTGCCTGTTTTGTGTCGGTAGTGTGCATGTGTGCACACAAGACAGTACATTCAGTTATCTCCTCACTCACTCTACAGATTTTTTTCTGGCGATTGTGTTTTTTTTTATATCCAATGGATTAATGGAGTTTGATTTTTTGGTCTAGCTGCTGCACTCTCTCACTAGCGTGAACACAGTTACTGTTTTGGTTATGCCAAGGCAATCAACAGAACCCTACTACAATCTGTTGACTGCTCAGTCCCTGATACATTGATCACTGGAAATTGTGCATAAGGATAAGGCGTCGGGAAGATTTATTAACTACAGCAATGTGCAGAATAATGACATTATGGAAAAGAAATGTGCCTCTAACAAATGCCTAACAAGACCTACATAGCTTGAGGAACCGAAAAGAACTTGGCGCCACTTCTCCATTGAACTCAATGGATGCGGCCCACCCTGTTCTTTTCTGTCGCCCTATTACTTTGAATAGTGTCCTCAAGCTTGATCAAGGCTAGAGCGAGACACTACTCGTCTATGTTGAAACTAAGGATTACCTCATGCATCTGTCTTTAAGTGTAATAAATGTATTAATGTTTACAGAAATAAAATAAGATTTGAGTTCAGCAGCACTGCCACGACCCTCATTTGTGACAACTTTCAGGTAAGCTCCCTTTTCCCAAATGTGTCTTCTAAAACATATATAACAATATAAAGCGCAGTCAATGGTCAGGTGGTACAGTAGTTCATGAACAAAGGTTCCAGTGTTCTCTTGTAATAGTTTTCCATCTATGGCATTGGCTATCATGACAGAACAGCATTTAAAATTAGAAGCGGTCATGTCTCATGGGACCTGAAAGTGAGAATGTTCCACATTTTCACCACTTCTCTCTACTTAGATCAAAAGGTAAGTTATGAAAAATTATTCAGTCGCCCTTCTATTAAGTCAAGAATCTGAACATTGCTTCTAAAAAATAGAAACAAATAACCTATCATCCAACAAGGAAGCACTATAAACCCAATGTATTGACCCTTCACAGCTGGGACCCCTGCAGCTTGCAGCACCAACACTGAGAAATATCATCCATTAAGGAGACATCATTTTATAATTGATCATCATGATGTGACTGACCAGCAAACCCCAAAACGAAGCATGCACACACAGTGGTTCCAAATAACTACTGGTCCAAATAGAATTGATCATTCATTTGATAACGGGATATCTGGGCACCTCGATGTAAAATTGTCTATTTTGTCCAAAATGTGAAAAAAAAAGCTCTTAAGTAAAGTATACACGATTAGAACATGCTTAAACATTCGACAATTAAAAAGGTCTAATATTTCTACAATTGCTACAAAACCTGAATATCCAGTCATTTTGGGGCATAAACAAGAAGTTGAAGGATAAAATTAAGTCTGATAATGATGTACCGTGCATGTTCACATCATGTATACTTTGCATCACTTAAGACACATTTTCATATATATTGTTTTATTAACATTTTGGACAAAATAGACGATTTCACATCGAGGTGCCCAGATGTCCCTATAAGTGCCCACCTATCCTGTATCAATTTTATAATTTATCATCATGATGTGACTGAACAGCAAACCCCAAAACGAAGCATGCACACAGTAGTTCCAAATAACTACTGGTCCAATTGAATTGATCATTCATTATTTGCACCCCACTGGTTGCTTAGGGTTCTCAGTCTCACGTTGGGTCCGGCTATTTAAAGGGAGGCACCCACTAGACCGTCTAGACGGATGAACTTGGACAGTCCATAGTTTATAATATATCCCTGTCATTTGTTCACAAACCACAGCTTATAAGAATTAGACATCTGAAGAATGAGGACACTTGATTTATTTGACAAGCAAGTTGTCCGTAAACCAGTGTTTGAGTTTTAAACCCAAGAAATAGACTGAGCCTGGCTAGCTGCTGTTTGGAACAGCGTTGCCAGATGTTGTGAGAGAAACAAGCACCCAGGTCTATGAAAACAAGCCCAAAAGAAGCGAACCCCTCACCCTTTAAAATATACACACTGGCCATTTATTTATTTTTAATCTTGAAGAAAA